>NC_091799.1:48962500-49055000 GCF_041296235.1 Equus asinus
AAGAGCAGACAGCTCTCCATATAGCCTGGGGGCCCCTAACTTTAAGAATTACATGTACCTACGATTTCACAGATCGAGTTCTTGGAACTGTTTTTGGTGTTTTACTTCTAGGCCTTTTGATAGGTTTACAAGGAAGGGGCGGCTGCAACAATATCACCATAGACATCTCTGTTGGTTAATTCCGTCCTTCCTTCAAAAACGTATATTGTGCATCTATAGTATGCCAGGCATTGTGCTGAGAGCTAGAAGGGTGCAAATAAGGGTAAGACACAGCACTTTCCCTCAAGGAGCTTTGATCTCAGCACTGACAGGGAACCATAGTACAAAACAGAAAACAAGTCACACTCAAGAGAGGAGAGAAGTGCAAGGGGAGTTCCAAGGAGGAGAGAGACATTACTCCATGCAGGGAGGGGCTGGGGTCAAGGAAAACACCTGATGATCTTTTAACTCCTGCTGATATTAAAGAATTACAAACAATATAAAAATTTATCAGATTCCTTCATTCTTTTAAAATTACCTGCGAATTTCTTCTCAGAAGACAGCTTTTTACCATGTTAGAAGGATTGTTCAGGGTGTGGAGAGGCTAGTAAGTGCAAACTTTTTGAAGGTGGTTCCTTTTATCTCAAGTTGTGGGCACAGAGTAGAACGATGATGCACAAAGTAAGATTTTCAAGGTCAAAGGAATAGCAAAAGCAAAAGCAGGGTGGGAGTGAACAAGGTAGGTCTGGGGGCGGCCAGGACTCTGACTGGACAGGGTCAAAGGTTGTGGGACAGTAGCGTGTATGACACAGAACTGCTCTTGCAAGGTAGAGACCATGTTTAAAATTTTTTTTGGCATATACTTTATGGCAAACATATGCCACAAATAGTCTGGGATGGTCTGAGTTCAGATATTCGATTCCATTATGCCCATACGTCCTTGTCAAAAAGATTGACAAGTATGATAGCCATGTCCATGTTAGTGTCCAGAAATCAGAGATCGTTGTATATTCGACAAATTCTTAATAAGTAGGGAGCTGGGAAAGGCGGAGAGGGGCTATTTGATAAAGAACTCTAAAGAGTTAGATGTTAACATGGTAGGTAAGAGGGAGCCCATACAAGTTTTTGAGCAGGCTGGGAGCATGTTAAAGGCCACCTTAAGCATTTAGTAGTATTATCTTTTAGATAAAGGACTGAATGAGAGTGCATATGGTCTTTTGTCAGTAGTTTAAACAAAAATTTAAAATATAAACATGAGTATGAGGGTTATTTCTCTTTGGCCTTAGACAAAAACCTATTGGAATCTTAAAGAGACCTGGGGGCTGGGGATCAGAATATATGCTGATGGTGACCTCCAGTGGAAGAGAACCAGTGCCCCCTTTTTGCTTACAATGTGCATCCTTCGGGGCAACTACCTAGCACACAATTCCCCTTTGCTGTGAGTGGCTCCAGCGCACAGGGACAAGGTCTCAGATGTAGGCGACTCATCCCCTCGCTGCCACCAGTTGATCTAGAGGTAGACATCCAACTTAAATTGGTGCAATCGTAGTCTTTCCAAGGAATTTGAAACTCAGAACCAAGCAGCATGAGCTTGGGAGTTGCTGGACCCGGGTTAGTGAGAGTGTCCTGAAGAGAAGATCCACCCGCTGCTGCAGCTCTCACCCGGAGCTGTGTGGGTCCCTGCCCTTCCTGCATCTTGGTGGTTCTTATCTTTCTTCCATCCCTGTTCCTTACGCTTCAGCCAGCCATTTGAGAGGCATTGGGGCTGTTTCCAGTTTCTGGTGATTATAAATAAAGTCACTAGAAGCATTTATGTACAGGTTTTTGTGTGATAAGTTTTCATTTCACTTGAGTAAATACCCAGAAGTATGATTACTGGGTGGTATGGTAAGTGTATGTTTGACTTTATAAGGAACTTGTGAAGTGTTTTCCGAAATGGGTGGATCATTTTGCATTCCCCTCAGCAATGTATGAGTGTTCCAGTTGCTCCACATCCTCTCCAGGACGTGGTATTATCATTTTTTGTTTTGTTTTTAGCCATTATAATAAGTATGTATTGGTGTCTCATTGATTTTCATTGGATTTTTATGGCGACTAATGATGTTGGACTTCTTTTCCTGTGCTTATTTGCCATCCGTTTAATATTTTTGGTGAAGTTTCTATTCAAATCTTTTGCCTTTTTAAAAAATTAGGTTGTCTTCTTACTGAGTTTTGAGAGTTCTTTACATATTCTGGATACAAGTCCTTTTTTCAGTTGTGTGATTTATAAAAATTTTATCCCAATTGGTAGTTTGTTTGTTCATTCTCTTGACAGTGTCTTTTGCAGAGCAGAATTTTTGATTTGATGAAATCCAGTTTATCAACTTTATCTTTTATGGGTTATGCTCTTGGTATCATATCTCGGAACTCTGCCTAACTCAAGATCACAAAACATTTTGGCTTATGTTTTATAGGAAAAAAAGTTTTGTAGTTTATACTTAGGTCTATAATCCATTTGAAATTAATTTTTGCAAAAGGCATGAGGTGTGGATTGAGATTCATTATTTTGTATATGGATGTCTAATTATTTTGGCACTTTTTGTTGGAAAGACTTTCTTCGTTGAAATGCCTTTGTACCTTTGTCAAAAATCAATTGGCTATTTTTGTGTGGGTCAGTTTCCGGACTCTTTATTCTGCTCCATTGATCCATGTCTCCATCCTTTCACCCATACCGCATTGTTAATCTCATTAGTATAGCTTTGTAGTAAGTCTTAAAATCAAGTAGTGTGAGTCCTCTAACTTTATTCTTCTTTTTCAAAGTGTTTTTTGATATTCTACTGCCTTTGCCTTTCCAATTAAATTTTTGAATCAGCTTGTCGATTTGTACAAAAAAATCCTCTTGGCATTTTAATTGGAATTGCATTAAATCTTTACATCAGTTTGGGAAAAATTATCTTAACAACATTGAATCTTACAATCCATGAACATGGTATATCTCTCCATTTATTTAGGTTTCCTCTGATTTCTTTTATTGGTGTTTTGTAGCTTTCAGTATATAGATCCTGCATATATTGTTATATTTATACCCACGTATTTCATTTTTTGGGTACAGGTTCCATAATTTCAATTGCTGATTATTGCTATTATAGAGACATACAATTGGTTTTTATATTGCTCTTATATCCTGTGACCTTGCTAAACTCACGTATTAGTTCTAGGAGCTTTTTTTTGTAGATTCCTTGGAATTTTTTTTTTGAGGAAGATTAGCCCTGAGCTAACTGCTGCCAATCCTCTCTTCGATGAGGAAGACTGGCCCTGAGCCAACATCCATGCCCATCTTCCTCTACTTTCTAGTTTTTTTTTCTTTTTATTAAGATTATGATAGTTTACAACCTTGTGAAATTTCAGTTGTACATTATTGTTAGTCGTGTTGTAGGTGCACCACTTCACCCTTTGTGCCCTCCCCCCACCCCCCCGTCCCCTGGTAACCACCAATCAGTTCTCCTTGTCTATATGTTAGCTTCAACCTATGAGTGGAGTCATACAGAGTTCGTCTTTCTCTGTCTGGCTTATTTCACTTAACATAATACCCTCAAGGTCCATCCATGTTGTTGCGAATGGGAAGATTTTGTCCTTTTTTATGGCTGAGTAGTATTCCATTGTGTATATGTATGTGTGTGTGTGTGTGTGTGTATATATATATATATACACTATATCTTCTTTATCCAATCATCAGTTGACGGGCACTTAGGTTGGTTCCACGTCTTGGCTATTGTAAATAATGCTGCGATGAACATAGGGGTGCTTTGTTCATGGGACTTTCGGAATTGCTGATATCTTAGTGTAGTTTTGATTTGCATTTCCCTGATGATTAGTGATGATGAACATCTTTTCATGTGTCTATTGGCCAGCCGTATATCTTCTTTGGAGAAATGTCTGTTGATGTCCCCTACCCATTTTTTGATCAGGTTGTTTGATTTTTTGTTGTTGAGCTGTGTGAGTTCTTTATATATTATGGAAGTTAACCCTTTGTCGGATAAATAACTTGTAAATATTTTTTCCCAATTAGTGGGTTGTTTTTTGTTTCAATCCTGTTTTCCTTTGCCTTGAAGAAGCTCTTTAGTCTGATGAAGTCCCATTTGTTTATTCTTTCTATTGTTTCCCTTGTCTGAGGAGTTATGGTGTCTGAAAAGATTCTTTTGAAACTGACGTCAAAGAGTGTACTGCCTATATTCTCTTCTAGAAGACTTATTGTTTCAGGCCTAATCTTTAGGTCTTTGATCCATTTTGAGTTTATTTTGGTGAATGGTGAAAAAGAGTGGTCAATTTTCATTCTTTTACGTGTGGCTTTCCAGTTTTCCCAGCACCATTTTTTGAAGAGACTTTCTTTTCTCCATTGTATGCCCTCAGCTCCTTTGTTGAAGATTAGCTGTCCATGGATGTGTGGTTTTATTTCTGGGCTCTCAATTCCATTCCATTGATCTGTGCACCTGTTTTTGTACCAGTACCATGCTGTTTCATCTTCCTCTACTTTCTATGTGGGATGCCTACTACAGCATGGCATACCAACCGGTGCCATGTCCACACCAAGGATCTGAACCGGTGAACCCTGGGCTATGAAAGTGGAAACTGTACACTTAACCACTGCACCACCAGGCTGGCACCCCTTGGAATTTTTCATGTAGATAATCGTGTTGCCTCTGAATAGAACCAATTGTATTTATTACTTTCCAGTCTGTGTGGTTTTTATTTATTTTTTTTCACTTCTTGCACTGGTGAGGATTTCCAGGATGATGCTGAATAGGATCGATGAGAGCAGACATCCAATCTTGAGGGAAAAGCATTCAGTTTTCTAACATTAAGTATGTTAGCTGTAGGGTTTTTTTTTGTATAAATTCTTTATCAGTTTAAGGGAGCCTCTAGGAGCTGAGGATGCCCTCCAACCAATAGTCAGCAAGAATCCAGGGTCTTCACTCTTACAGCCACAGGAAATGAATCCTGTGAGCTTGGAAGTGTATTCTTCCTCAGTGATATTAGTTTCCTATTGCTGCTGTAACATATTTCCACAAACTTAGTGGCTTAAAACAACACAAATTTATTATCTCATAATTTTCAAGATCAGAGTCCAAAATGAGTCTTATAGGGTAAACATCAAGGTGTCAGCAGGGTTGTCTTCCTTCTGGAGGTTTTGGGGAAGAATCCATTCCTTGCCTTTTCCAGCTTCTAGATGTCACCTGTATTCTTTGGCTGGTGGCCCCTTCCTCTGTCTTCAAAACCAGCAATGGCTGGTCAAATTTTTCTCACATCACATCACTGAGACTTATTTTTCCATTGTCACATCTCCTTCTCTGACTCGCCTGCCTGCCTCTTTCTCTCATAAGGACCCTTGGTCCTTACGTTGGGCACACTCAGATAATCCAGAATAATCTCCCCATTTTAATCTTTAACTTAATCGCATCTGCAAAGTCTCTTTGCCACGTAAGGTAATATATTCACAGGTTCTGGGGATTAAGACATTAGCATTTCAGAGGACCATTATTCCGCATACCACACCAGTCAAACCCCATGTAAGAACATGGCCCAGCCAACACCTTGGTTGCAGCCTTATGAGACCCTAAACATAACATCCAGCTAAGTCATGCATGAACTCTTAACCCACAGAAAGTGAGAGAGAATAAATGTGTCATTTTAAGCCATTATGTTTGTGGTAGTTTGTTAAGCAGCAATAGAAAACTAATACAATGGATGTATAGTTTCCTCATTATCTTTTTAACATCTGTAGGGTCTGTAGTAGTGCCCCTTATTTCATTCCAGATTTCAGTAATTTGTGGGTTTTTTTTTTCCCTCCCCTTGGTTGCTCTAACTAGAGGTTTATCAATGTTATCGATAATTTCAAAGAATCGGCTTTTGTTTTCATTGATTTTTCTCTATTGCTTTTGTTTATAATTTTATTAAGCTCTGCTCTTTATTATTTTCTTCCTTTTGCTTTCTTTGGGCTTAGTTTGCTCTTTTCTTTTTAGTTTAAGGTGGAAGCTTACATTTTTGGTCTGAGACCTTTCTTCTTTTATGTTTTTAAATTGAGATACACACCATAAAATCTACCTTTCTTTAAAAAAAAGTTTTTAATACATTCAAGGTGTTGTGCAATGGTCACCACTATCTAATTTTAGAACATTCTTCTTTATTAGTATAAGTATCCCCAAATTTTGATATGTTGTATTTTCATTTTTATTCACTTCAAAAATATGTTCTCATTTCCCTAGAGACTTATACTCTGATGCATGGGTTATTTGTAGTGTCTTGTTTAGAGTCCAAATATTTTAGGATTTCCCCAGATATCTTTCTGTCATTGATTTCTATTTTATTTCATTATGGTCCTAGAACATATTCTGTAGAATTTCAGTTCTTTTAAATCCCTTGAGGTTTATTTTATGGCCTAGAAATATGATCTATCTTGGTGAATCTTTCATGTGCACTTTAAAAAATTTTGTGAGCTGGAGTGCTCTATAAATATCACTTAGGTCAAATTGGTTGATAATGTTGTTCGGTCTTCTATATCCTTACTGATTTTCTATTTACTTGTTCTATTGATTATTGTTTAAGCCTTCAAGTCTACTGGTGAGTTTGACTTTTAGTAATACTAATTTTTGCCTTATGTATTTTGAACATCTGTTGTTAGGTGCATACACTTTTAGGATTGTGATGCTACCTTTGTGAATTAACCCTTTATCATTACGTAGTGTGGTTCTTATTCCTGGTAATGGTCCTTGTTCTGAAGGCTACTTTGTCTGATATTAATACAACCTCTCCAGGCTTCTTTTGATTAGAGTTTCCACGGTATTTATTTTTCCATCTTTTAACTTTTATTTGTGTACATCTTATTATTTAAAGTGGATTTCTTGTAGATAGCATATAGTTGGTTATTATTTTTATCTGATATGACAGTTTCTATTGTTTGATGTGTTTGTACTATTTACGTTTAACATAATTATTGATATGTGGATTTAGGTCTTTTCCTCTCTTTCATGTTCCTTATTCAGTCATTCAGCAATTGTTTTTTAACACTTTTATTGAGAATTAATTTACATGCTGTAGAATTCACTTAAGTGTACAATTCAGTGATTTTTAGTACATTTACAGTTGTGCAACCATCACCATATTTCAATTTTAGAATAGTTTTACCACCACAGAAATATCCATCCTTCTCATTTGCAGTTACTCCCTATCCCTAACCCCAGATAACCATGAATCTACTTTCTGTCCATATAGATTTACCTTTTCTGGACTTTTATGTAAGTGGAATTATACAATATATGGTCTTTTGCACCTGGCTTTTTAAATTTAGCATGTTTTTGAAGTCCATCCATGTTGTAGCATGTATGACTTTTTTCCCTTTTTATTGCCTAATAGTAGTCTATTGTGTGGATTTACCATGTTTTTTGTTTATCCATTCACTAGCAGATGGACATTTGGATTATTTCAAGTTTTTGACTGTTAGGAATAATGCTGCTATGAGCATTTACATGCAGTCTTGTGTGGACATGTTTTCATTTCTCCTGATAGATACCTAGGAGTGGAACTGCTGGGCCCTATGATACATTTATGTTTAACTTTCTAAGAAACTGCAAACTCTTTTCTAAAGTGACTGAACCATTCTCACCAGCAATGTGTGAGGATTCCAGTTTCTCTACATCTTCTCCAACATGTTTTGTTGTCTTTTTGATTATAGACATTGTAGTGGGTATGAAGTGGTGTCTCATTGTGGTTTTAATTTTTGTTTTCCTAATGGCTAAAGATGGTGAGAACCTTTTCATGTACTTATTGGCTATATGTATACCTTCTTTGATAAAATGTCTAACGAAATCTTTTGCCTATTTAAAAATTGTGCTATTTGTCTTCTTGTTATTGAATGGTAAGAGTTCTTTGCATATTCTGGATGCAAGTCCTTTATCAGATATCTGATTTACACATATTTTCTCCCAAACTGTGGCTTGTCTCTGCATTTTTTATGGTGTCTTTTGAATTACATTGTTTTAAACTTTGATGAAGTCCACTTGAGCAATATTTTTCTCTTATGAATTATATTTTGGTGATGTTATATTATTGTGATTATATTTTAAGCACTTTTTCCCTGAAACTTTGTTATGAAGATTTTGTCCTATACATTTTATAGCTTTAGGGGCTGGCCCCATGGCCGAGTGGTTGAGTTTGCACGTTCTGCTTCTGTGGCTGGGGGTTTCGCTGGTTCGGATCCTGGGCGTGGACATGGCACTGCTCATCAAGCCATGCTGAGGTGGTGTCTCACATAGCAGAACCGGAAGGACCTACAACTAGACTATACAACTATGTACTGGGGGGCCTTGGGAAGAAGAAGAAGGAGGAGGGGGAGGGGGAGGAGGAGAAGAGGAAAAGAAGATTGGCAACAGATGTTAGCTCAGGTGCCAATCTTTAAAAACAACATCAAAAACCCCACTAATTTTATAGCTTTAACTTGTACCTTTAGTTCTATGATCCAAATTGTGTTAATTTTTTTGTGTTACCTAAGCTAAAGGTGTTAATTCATCTTTTTTCATGTGGATATCCAATTGTTCCAGCACCATTTGTTGAAAAAACTATCCATTCTTCACTGAATTGCCTTGGCACTTTTGTCAAAAATCGGTTGGCCATATGTGTAAAGATTTATTTCTGGACTCTCAATTCTGTTTTATTGATCTATATGACTGTCCTCATACCAATATCATGCTATCTTGTTTATTGTAGCTTTGTATTAAGTTCTGAAATTAGAAAATGTAAGTTTGCTCTTTTTCAATGTTGTTTTGTCTATCCTGGGTCCTTTGAATTTCCATATAAAATTTAGTCAAACTTGTCAATTTTTGCAACAAATACAGCTTATAATTTAATAGGGATTGTATTGAATCTATAGATAGATTTGGAGAGGATTGCTGTTTAATAATATTTAGTCTTCTAATCTATAAACATGAACTGTCTTTCCATTTATTTGGATCTTAGCAGTGTTTTTTAGTTTCCTGTGTACACTTCTTGTATCTCTTTTGTTAAGTTCCCAAGAATTGTTTTCTTAATTTGATTTTTGGATTAGTCATTGATGGTATTTAGAAATTCAGTTGATTTTTGTATATTGACTTTGAAACTGGTGACCTGACTGAACTCATTTATTAGTTATACTGATTATTTTTTGGATTCCTTAGTTTTGTTACATGCAGGATCATGTTATCTGAAAATACAGTTTTACTTCCTCCTTTCCAATATGAACACCTTTTATTTCTTTTTCTTTCCTAGTTGCACTGGCTAGAACCTCCAGTACAATGTTGAATAGAAGTGACGAGAGCAGACATCATTGCCTTGCTCTTGATTTTAGGTGGAAATGATTCAATATTTCATAGTATGTGTAAGTATGTTGTTTGCTATGGATTTTTTATAGATGACATTTATCAGGTTGAGGAAATTCTATTCTCTTGCTAGTTTGTTGAAATTTTTTTTATGAATTGATATTGGAGTTTGTTAAACATTTTTTCTGCATCTATTAAGGTGAACGTGTAGTTTTTGTCCCTTATTCTATTAACATGATATATTACATTAATTGATTTTTGTATGTCGAGTCAATCTTGTATTCCTGGGATAAATCTCACTTGATCATGTTGTCTAATCCTTTTTATATTTTGATGGATTCAGTTTCCTATTATTTTGTTAAGGATTTTTATGTCTATATTCATGAGGGAAATTGGTTTATGATTTTTTTCATTTAATTTGTTTGTCCAGCATTCATATCATGGAAATACTCACTTAAGAGAATGAGTTGGAAAGTGATCCTTCCTGTACTATTTTCTGAAGAGTTTGTGAAAGATTGGTATTATTTATTTGTTAAGTTTTGGTAGAATTCACCATTAACATCATCTGGGCCTGGGCTTTTATTTGTGGAGAGATGTTAAGTTACTGCTTCAATTACTTTACTTGTTATGGGTCTATTTGGATTTCCCATTTCTTCCTGAGTTAGTTTTGGTAATTTGTGTCTTTATAGGAATTTTTCTGTTCTATATAAGTTGTCCAAATTATTGGCATAAAGTTGTTTATATCATTTCTTTATAGCCCTTTTAATTTCTCTAAGGTTGCTAGTGAAGTTTCCTCTTTCATTTGTATTTTGTGTCTTATCTTTTTTTTTCTTGGTGAGTCTAGCTAAAGGTTTGTCAATTTTGTTCTTTTCAAAGAACCAACTTTTGTTTTTATTGATTTGCTTCATGATTTTCTGTTTTCTATTTCAGTGATTTCTATTCTGTTCTTTATTTTATTTATTTTGCTAGCTTTGGTTTTAGTTTGCTTATCTTTTGCTATTTTCTTAAGTTTAAAGCTTAGGTTATTGATTTGGGATCATTCTTTTCCAATATAGGCATTTACCTGTGCATTTTCTCTTGCCTTCTCATCTTTTTAGAATGCTGCCATAGTGCCCCGTTTTTAACTATCAGCGTTGCAACTTCCTTCCTATGGCTTAGGAATCACGGATTTTATGAGTCTTGAAGGTTGCCAATGGTGCAACCAGTGTCTTGGACTGGACATCTAGTACCCAGTACCAGCATCTGCTGTCCATTACCAGCATCCAGTGTCCAATACAGCAGTATAGACAGTGTCAGCTGAAGGATCCAGGGCTCAGTGATGGCAGCAGCAGCATCTTCACTGGACTGATTCTCTGGTGTGATTTTGACTGTGTTTACTCTGAGCAGCATACTTTTCTTCCTGTCTGTTTTTTGTCTTGGCTTTTCAGTCTTTCTAGGGATTCTCTGAGCTACACAGTACTTTTTTATTAAGCTCCTTTTTAAATTAAATCAGCCAAAATTGTTTTCTGTTGGTTGATTTGTAACCTGACTGCTATATGCTCCCTGCTTTACATGCCTCACAGTTTTTCTAAAACTTATCTTCTTTCAAAAGTCAGGTCAGATATTATTTCCTCCACACCAGCTGGGTTAGTACCCCTCATCTGGATTCACTTTGCTTATCCTATCATCATTTCTGCCATTTTGTAGTATCATTATCTGCTGGATTTCTTCTCTCTTACTAGACTGAGTTTCTTGAGAACAGGGACCGTGTTTTATTCTCAATGTCTGAGATTTACTCAAAGGCACAAATATAAATGTTTGGTGGATGTTACTCTTTGTGTCCTTAAATTCTTTATTTGCCTCAGAACTGAGTTATTTGCAATGTGGGACTCATCAATTATGCAAATCTGCTGAGGCCATGGAAGTCCATGGAAGCCCTGATCGTTCCTTAGAGCTCAGTTGGTTAGTTTCCAGCAAATGAAAGTTAGCTAATTTCTAGGATATGTTGCCTGGTTCGAAGATATTAAAAAGGCCATTTTCTCTATTAAAGTGTGTCTACCACATTTAGGAGAGTAGTTGGTAAGTATGCTAGTTTTCCTGTAATTCTAATTTGTGCCAAAAGCATATGTCTTATTAATGGAACTTGTTTAAAATCCAGTAAAACTCTAGAAAAATAAAATGTTTAGAGCTGGAGAAAGCAGGTAAAAATAATATAGGTAAGAAAAATCTGACCATGGAAAGACTTTTTTATATGCTATTTGAGAACTAGGGTCGTATGTTACTCTTCTTTGTATTCCTCGCGATAGCTTACACATACATACACAATACATATTTTTTACTCTAAGTTCCTTCTTACTCTAAAATAAAAAACTCTGATTTTGGGCAGCTCAGGAAATATTTGGACCAATAGAATACATACTTTCAGAGGAAGCAGACAAAGTGATTTTGGACAAGATTACAGATTTAGGTAGTCTTAAAGTCTTATGTAGACTAAGTAAGGAAGCCAAAAGAATTTTTCTAAATCTGGACTGAGTCTGCTCTTTGTACATGTGACAACATCTGTTGTTAACAGTTTTGAATCCTTTGGTGATTGCTGGGAACACTCTTGTACTTGTTCTTAATCTGCTTTAAGAGGTCCTGTGCCTTATGGGACTAGACTGAAACTAATTGAAGTGTCTGGAAGTCCCTGGGGAGCCAGTGAATGGTCCTCTGAGAGGATTCCTGCTTCCAGTAAAGCATGGAAGAACTGGAATGAGGTGTAAGTATTAGTGGTCCACCTGCTTAAGAGCAAGCTCCAGGGCATTGTCATCCCTAAGAGAAGAGAGGTAAATATGGCTCCTAGGCAAGATTATTGTTCTGTAGTGGCCTCTGAGGGCAAAGGTAAACAAAGATAATAGACTTGGGAGAAAAGACTGTCCGAGCTGGTGTAGAGTGTGACTGTAGAGTGGGGGCATAGAAATGCAAAGTTCACAGTATGATGGGAAAGACAGGTAAATAGGAGTGGATTTACCAGGAAGTGACTTGCACAGGCCCCTTCCAAGGCCCTGGAAAGGGCTTAGCAATGTTATATTAGTAATGTTTTTCTTAAAGTGCCCCCTCACACACACGCAACCAAAGTGCATAAGCCTCAGGACTAGATTTACTTGCGTTCAAGTTTGTCAACAATTACAGTGTGTTGTGAAAAAGTATCATAAAGATATTCTTATAGTTCTGTAGAAGCACTAAAGAAAGGTATCCTGCTCAAGGTGGCATTGGAATAGAGAGAATTCATGCCCCAGGAGGGCAGAGATTTTTCTCCTTTTATGCATCACATAGTCTCCAGTGCCTAGAACATTGCCTGACACCTATCCAGTGGTCCATAAACATTTTATTGAAGGAGTAGGAGTGAGTCAGGGTAGACAGCTGGGGATGGTGCATGTGTAAAGGGACCAGCAGGCTGATCAGGTCGGTGCCAGGGGGGAGTGGGGAGTGATGTGGCTGGAGAACACTTGGCAGGAGCCAAAGCATGAAGGTTTCTCTTAAACCCTGCTCAGGTTTTGGACTATCCTACAGACTCTAGTGAACCTAAGATTTGGAGGGGTGTGATATAATCTGATTTTAGAGAGATCATTCTGGAAGCTGTGTGGAGAATAGAGTAGAGGGGATTGAGGTTTGAGTTAGGAAACTGTTGCAGTAGTCCAGTCAAGAAATGATTGGAATCTGAGCTAAGACAATGGCATTGTAGATAAGATGAGGGAACATATTCAGTAAACAATTTAGGGAATAAAATGGCACATGATAGGCACAGTATATATTGAACTGTGAACATTCTTGAACTGTTGAATCCAGCTGAAGACTTAGTGATTTATTTGTTTAATTCTTCAACAAATATTTAATGAGTGCCTACTATGTGTCAGGGATTGTGTTAGACATTGAGGATATAGCAATTAGCAATTTAGATGAGGTCCCTGCTTGGAGCCTGTGAAAAATACAGACAAGTAAACTGGTAATTACAATATATTGTGATAAGTGCTATGCAGGAGAAGTTTAAGGTGTTAAAGGAGCACACAGAAGGAGTAACTTATACAGACTTGTGGGGTTGGCAAAAAGTTCCTGGGGAAAATGATGTCCAAGCTGAAGCAAGAAGGATGAGTAGAAGTTTAGACAAGTGAAGAAATATGGGTGAGGTGGGGGAGGGAGAGGAAAGACTGTAGAATGACTTCTTCAGGCCAGAGTGAGTTGACTGTGGACCATGGAGATGTTAATGGAGATACAGAGAGAAGGGGAAGGTCCAGGTACTGGTGAGAAGATGAGTTCAGTTATGCTGTTAGGTTTGAGATGCCTGTGGGACATCTAGATGGAGATGAAGGATATATGGGTTGGCAGTTCACAAAAGAGGTCAGGGCTGGAGATAGAGATTTGGGATTAGGGTAGTTCTTGAAGCCATGGACATACAGTGGTTTCCCCTTATCCACAGTATCACTTTCTGTGGTTTCAGTTACCCACCATCAACTGCAGTCTGAAAATATTACATGGAAAATTCCGGAAATAAACAACTAATAAGTTTTAAATTCTGTGCCATTCTGAGTAGCATGATGGACTCTTATAGCCGCCCTGCTCCATCCCACCTAGGAAGCGAATCGTTGCTTTTTCCAGTGGATCCACTCTGTATACACTATCCACCGATTAGTCACTTAGTAGCCGTCTCAGTTATCAGATCAACTGTTGCAATATCGCAGTGCTTGTGTTCAAGTAACCCTTAGTTTACTTAATAATCGCTCCAAAACACAAGAGTAGTGATGCTGGCAATTCGGATATGCCAAAGAGAAGCTGTAAAGTGCTTTCTTTAAGTGAAAGGTAAAAGTTCTTGACTTAATAAGGAAAGAAAAAAATCATATGCTGAGGTTGCTAAGATCTATGGTAACTTTTATTAAAGTATATTGTTATAATTGTTTTATTTTATTATTAGTTGTTGTTGTTAATCTCTTACCATGCCTAATTTATGTTAAACTTTATTAAAGGTATGTATGTATATGTCGATGAAAATAATCCATAACCAATCTATAAATGAAAATTTGGGATGAGTTTATTCTGAGCTAAAATGTGAGGACCATGGTCCGGGGCCTTTTTTCCCGAAGGAAGAAAGGGAAAGGGCACCAAAGAAGTGAGGTGTACAGAGTGGTTTATGTCCCCAAACAGGATGTTTCGCATATGATTGAAATGTCCCTTTTACAATAGTCGCGAGACTGCTCTGTCGGCACAGCGATTGATGGAAACAGCAGGTAGGTCTGCTGTCTCGGTGAACACAGCAGGGTGGCAGGTCTGTTGTCTTGAGTTGGGTGGTCAAAGGTGAGCACAGCAATCAGTTCCTAGCCTAAGGAAAGATGCTTACCCCTAAGGAAATGTCAATGTGGGGGGAAGTTGCACCTTTATCTTAAGGCCATTTGTTCTTGCCATAGGAAATATGTTAAAGCAGATATACAATGCGTGCTCGATGGCCACGTCAGGCCCTTTTGGAAAAAACAAAGTCAGGCTGAATTAGGTTTACACCAATGGCTTCCTCATATACTCCAATATATCCTATTGCTTGCCATTTCAATTTGTCATATAGGAAAAAAACATAGTATATACAGGGTTCTGCACTATCTGTGGTTTCAGGCATACCCTGGGGGACTTGGAACATATCTCTAGTGGATAAGGGGGGATTATTGTAGTTGAGGTCATCCAGGGAGAATAAATGGAACATAGAAGGACACCAAGGACAAATTCCTTTAAGGGGCCAGAAAAAGAAGAAAAGCCTTGGAAAGCAATTGAAGGAGTGACTGGACAGAAAGAACAAAGAACTGAGAGAGAATGAAACCAGAAGGAAGACAAAGCATGGAGCCAGAGGCAGGCAGAAGGAGAACAGAGCAATTGGTGACCAACTCAAGAACTGTTGCTGAGTTCCAGAATGAGAAGCATTAAAAAGTACTCATTGGATTAGGCAACATAGGTGTTTCTGGGGACTTGGCAAGAGCAATTTCAGTGGAGGGGGTGGTGGCAGGAAGCAGAGTGGACCGGTTCTGAGATGTGACCTGCCAATATCTAGCAGCATGATGAATGTCCACATTAGAGGAAACTGGTGAGCACATCACACTCAGCCAAGGTTTTGCACATGCCTGATGGATTCTCACATGGAAAATGTCTCTCACTAAGATTGTAAATGACAGTGAGGACTCATGCTCTCATGCTTAGTATCTTGAAGACAGAAGAAGATGAAGAGCCTTTTCTTTATCATACTTCACCTTTTGAGGACTTTCTTCTGTTTCTGATTTTCCTTTTATTTTGTATAAATTTCTTTTAGATACCTTGGGCCAAATGATTGCAAAGGGCGGCGAAAGGGGGACTGTCTATTTTCGAGGCTTCTGGGTGGGGATTTTGATGAAAAAGAGGGGATAAGTCAACCAGAAGATAAATATAGACCTTTGTGTTCCTGGTGCCTCTACACAAGATCTACCAGTTTTATCAAACCAGTTGACACTGCCTGTGTAAAATCATCAGTATTAGACTTAAGGGGGGAATGGAAGCTCCATATTCTAGTCCTCAAAGGTATTAAATATAGCTGGAAATTTTATCTGAAAAACAGATATTCATATTTATTTAATAGCTTTCAAGAATTCCAGTGAGTAGAGGAATTAGGAATGTTAGTAAAATGACATCTGTGGATTTTAAAGCATTTTAGCTTCATGTAATAGACACAAGTGAGAGGCCATATAAAGTGTTGGTAAAGGGCATGGGTTCTGGAGTCAGATCTGTATTCAGATCCCAAAACTGCATTTAGTAGATATGTGCCTTTAGGGGTGGTTTCTCAGTATCTCTGAGTCTCAGTCTTCTCCTCGTGTGTGAGATGGTGGTTAAATAAAATAATGCAGATAAGGCTCTTAGCATAATGCTTGGCATAAAGGCTGCAATTAATAAATGTCAGTTACTATATTGCCCGAGATTGCAAAATTGTTCAGTGCTGGAATCCAAATTTCACAAATATTATCATGTCCTTTATATAATATTCTTTTAAACCTATAGCCATGTGGACATAGTAGGGGTGGTACGTACTCTTATGCACTGAATGTGATTATCTGTTAGTTGGGAAATATAGGCTTGCTTCTTCTGCCATTAGCTCACTCCTTTTAATCTTCCTCCTAATACCTCAAACTTATGCATCAAATCAGTTCTGTCATCAGATATCTGAGCTCTCTTTCACTTACAAATGACAGAAACCAGTTCAAACCAATTTGAGCAAAGGAAAACAAATTGCAGCAAATATTTATGTAATTGGGATGGCAGAGCTGGAGCTGAGTGTAGATTCTTAAAAAATGTCATCTCTGAAGTCTGGTTTTTCTTTCTATGTGGCCCCTTCCCCTTCCACTTTCATTCCTACTGCAGCTTGGCTTCTTGCATACAGCAGGAGGACGGTGGGAACATGGCTGGTGGGACACATAGGGAAGGGTTTCAGGATTATGTCATCCCAGTTTAGCACCAGCAGAGGAAATAGAAAATGTCTCTCTCCCAACATCTGTACATAAATCTAAGATCTAAGATAATCTAAGTAAGGTCGCTGATCGAAATGACTTGTGTTATGTGCCATGTACTGGGACAACCACTGTGTCCAGAAGGATGGGACTCCATGATTAGCTAGGTCTGGGTCTCACACCCACCCTATGGCCAGGAAGTGGAATACTATAATTGGGAGCCCCATGGGAACCACGTGGAGTGGAGTAAGGAAAGTCTCCAGAGCAGAGTGTTGCCATTAGTAGAAAAAGAAGGGAAAGGAATGACAGGCAGATTAAAAACAAAACAAAAAAAATGTCCACTCCACCCTTTCAATGAACCACCTCCTTTCTTAGGACCTAGAACCTTTGATTTCTCCTTGTTTAATTTCTCTCCTTTATTCATTAAAGCAAATTAATTACTAATTTTGGATGGTTTTTCCTTCTAAATGTTTCTCATGTTTTTCTTCCTGTCTTTTATAAATGCTATAACTCTAGATCTTTGTGACTTCGCACCTGCTTATGTTCATAAATTTCAAATTGACCTCTCTGCCTTGTCTCTGTAAGATCAACCCCCCTGAATTCTGTAGCTAAATGAAACTTCTTCTTCTTCTTCTTTTTTTTTGGTGAGGAAGATTGGCCCTGAGCTAACATCTGTTGCCAATCGTCTTCTTTTTATTTTTTCTCCCCAAAGCCCCAGTACATAGTTGTATATCCTATTTGTAAGTCATTCTAGTTCTTCTATGTGGGATGCTGCCACAGCATGGCTTGATGGGTGGTGTGTAGGTCCATGCCCAAGATCTGAACCTGGGCTGCCAAAGCAGAGCATGTGAACTTAACCACTTGGCCACGAGCCAGCCCCAAATGCAACTTCGTAAACCACCAAATCCACCACCATTATAATAAAAATGATAACGTCAGCACTAACTTAATTTTTATATACTTTTAAAGGTATTTTCACATGTCAAAGAATGACCCCCATGTAGAAGTATGGTTTGTGATATATAATATATTGGCTTTTATTAGATTAATCTGTAATCATGCCTATAAACCTGTAAAACAACAAATTCACATCTCTGAATGGGTATGGATGTGGGTGTGGAATCTTACTAGAGGAACAGTGTTAATTACCTGGAAAAAGATCTGTCTTATAGGTTAGAAGTTCCATTGGTCTTGACCATGAAGGTGACAGGATATTAAGGAAGTAGCTTTGAAGTGGTATGAGATAATGTCTTCTCAATGAGGCAGGCCAAGAACCAGCTCCCAATAATAATAACAATCATAACAACAACTAACAAAATGCATGTGTTAAACGCTTGCCATGTGCTAGAGATAGTTAAGCATCTACATATAATATTTTATTTAATCCTCAAAATACTCCTGCAAGGTGTTGTGGTGGCCATGAAAATGTGCCTCTCATATCTCCTACTGCAGACTGTAGCTGATTGGCAACCCCAGCTGCTGCACTCTGAACCCACCACTGCATTTGCACTTAGGCCACGCTTCCCATAGACTGATCTAAGCCAATGACTGAGCACGGCAGGGATACTAAGGCAGGCCATTCCTGCGAGATGTAGGACTCCTTTAATGGACTACTTTTGGCTTAAAGATTTCCCATTGGCCTCCTGAAATTTTCTTAGACTGCATGACAGTCTAAGACTCTTCCTACTCAAACTTCCATCTTTCCTTCTCTCCTACACAGGAGTCAGACCTGCACCGTGTTCTGATAGCCTCCCAGTCTTCTCTGATTCCCTCCCCATTTTCCCTCACAGGAACTCACCCTATCCCCACAGATCTCTTGTGTATCTAATTTCATCTTGACATCTGCTTCTTAGATGATTCAACCAACATACGTGGTCCAAGAAGACAGATGGGAAGATGGAGTTCTGGGTATGGTTCACCCATTTCCAAGTGGGCAAAGATTATTCCCTCCTGGGTGGTATGTGAAGCGTGAATAGTCCCTGGCACACAGTGGTGGTCCAGCTGCTAAACATTTCATTGGAGGTGGCCCAGGAAAACTTCCTGTTGAGGGGATTGACTTTGCTGGTGCAGTGATTCAGTCATTTGCAAGATAAGGGGGGAACAATGCATACAAAGGTAGCAGAGTTGGCTGGCTACTGCTAAGCTGAGTTGACGCTCATTCAGCAGAGGGATAATGAGAATCAGAGGGCTATAAAAATAAAGTCTAAGTATGAGAGCCCTTATATACTGCAGTGGAAGACAGGACATAGCTGAGCAGCAAGCAGATGATTTGATTAAAATGGCAGAGCTCCAAAGATATTTAAATAACCAGTGAGGCAGGTTTGTCATGCTAAGTTCAGAGTCCTAGCTGGGAATGCCTGGGACCTTGACTTAGAGGATAGGGACATCTGGGTGGATGCTTCTAAGGACTTTGGCTTTGAAGACCGCCCTGAACCTTAAGAATTTGCAGAAGTGGCCTACTCTTCCACAGTAAGAGCTAGCACTTCTGCACTGATAGACATTGTAAGGTAAGTTGTGGAATCCTTTCTCCCATAAGGTAACAGGTGTCCCCCTTAGGAGCCCTCCCTCCTCTCCTGGCTGCTAGGCCAATAACTTAGGGTTAAATTCTAGCACAACCTGGCTGGGGAAGTGCTGGATCTGATAAAGGGGAAACGATGTTATACACAGAAGGAACTGCAAGAATTAGCTAGCATGAACTGGTAGAAACAAGGTGGTATATCTGGGATTGTACCTGGTATATCAGGAAGGCTGGAATATACGACTGGATAAGCAAGAACTCATTCACTTGTGGACAATTTTTTGGGATACAGGATTTAACACCCTGGTGAGAACCCTAGGGGATGGGGTGGTTCTTGGAGTCTTAAAGAAAGTGATGGCCAGTGTGAGTCAAGTAGAAATGCTTGGGTTATTCTGGCAGATAGTAGAAGGAATAAAGAGGCTGAGGAAAGTGGGTAGGCAGGAATGGCTATGTGAGGCCACAAAACATACCAGTTGATTGTGTGCCATGGAAGAAGTCAGAAGACACAACATTCACCAAGGCCACCAGGAAAGCACTGGTGAGAGTAGCACCAACATCATAGTGGTGGCTTCTCTGCAGGTCAGGTAGGAGAGGTGGTCAGGGAGCTGGGCTCATTAATATCTGTGGGGTTTGACAAATAAAAATGGCAAGCAATAGTATATATTGGAGTATAGGAGGAAGCCATTTGGTATAAACCTAATTTGGCCTGACTTTGTTTTTTTCCAAAAGGGCCTGACTGGCTGTTGAGCATGCATTGTATATCTGCTTTAAAACATTTCCTATGGCAAGAACAAATGGCCTTAAGATAAAGGTGCAACTTCCCCCCACATTGGCATTTCCTTAAGGATAAGCATCTTTCCTTAGGCTAGGAACTGATTGCTGTGCTCACCTTTGACCACCCAGCTCAAGACAACAGACCTGCCACCCTGCTGTGTTCACCGAGACAGCAGACCTACCTGCTGTTTCCATCAATCGCTGTGCCGACAGAGCAGTCTCGCTACTATTGTAAAAGGGACATTTCAATCATATGTGAAACATCCTGTTTTGGGGTATATAACCACTCTGTGCACCCCACTTCTTCGATGCCCTTTCTTCCTTTGGGAAGAAAGGCCCCAGGCCATCGTCCTCAGATTTCAGCTCAGAATAAACTCATCCCAAATTTTCATTTATAGATTGGTTATGGATTATTTTCGTCGACAGTTCGATGAGCTTCAGTGTAATAGAGGCCACAATAATTGTAATGACCTTCAAGGTATGAGGGGACAGCCAAGGGATTTCAGCTGCATGGAGTTGTGGAAATGGTAATAAATAGAGTATGGTGTCTCTAGAAGAAAAATAGATAGCAACACCATGGCAAGTGTATACTGTGATGATTCCCCCAGTTCTTTTCCCAGAGGGATCTGTGGCAGTTTACTTGGGTGATTGTACACTGGGGAAGGGAAAATACCCAGACATTTTGAGGACTATTAGACACATAGCCTGAGTTGACATTGATACCTGGAGACAGACCCAAAGCATCATCATAGTTATAATAGAGTGGGAGCCTACAGGGACCAGGAAATAAATGAAATCCTCACTAAAGTCTGGCTCAGAGTGGGCCTGCAGGGTTCGTGGATACACCAGTAGTCATTTCCCCTGTTCCTGATTGCATTGATATAATTGGATGTTAGAGTAACCCTCACATTAGATTCTTAGTTTGTAGGGGAAAAGATAGAAGAAGGCCAAGGAGAAACCTCTGAAACTGTTCCTTAAACTTCTTTCCTCTCCCAGCCAAGACAGTAAATCAGAAACAATATCTGTCCCTGGAGAATGACTGAGAACTACTGCTGGCTTAAACAAGCGGTAGCCTTCATCATAGCTACTGTGCCAGAGGTGGTCTAATTGCTAGAACAGATTGATAAACCTTCAGGTACATGGTGACAAATAAAAATGGCAAGCAATAGGATATATTGGAGTATATGAGGAAGCCATTTGGTATAAACCTAATTCGGCCTGATTTTTTTTTTCAAAAGGGCCTGACTGTGGCTATTGAGCACGCATTGCATATCTACTTAGACATTTCCTTTGGCCAGAACAAAGGCCCTTGAGATAAAGATGCAACTTCCCCCCGACATTAGCATTTTTCTTTAGGCTAGGAACTGATTGCTGCACTCACCTCCCAGCTCACCTGTGACCACCCAGCTGGAGACAACAGTCTGCCACCCTGCTGTGTTCACAGAGACAGAAGACCTACCTGCTATTTCCATCAATCGCTGTGCCGACAGAGCAGTCTTGCGACTATTGTGGGAGGGACATTTCAATCCTATGTGAAACATCCTCTTTGAGGGTATATAACCACCCTTATACCCCCACATCTTTGGAGTGCTCTGTTCCTTTGTGGAAAGACTCTCCCGGGTTATAATCCTCAGATTTAAGCTCAGAATAAACTCACCCAAATTTTCATTTATAGATTGGATATGGATTATTTTCGTCGACAGTTCTTGGCATAGTCGGCAGGATTTCAGAGACACGCACCGGAGGCCACCTGGAATCTACACTGAACCTGCATTCAGTACCAATAAGGGCCCATTGAGCCCCCCGGATCACTGCATTCTTCAGGTGACCTTGGTGAGTTCTCCTGAAACCCGGACCTCCTTATTTTAAGTCGATGGTCCAAGAGTTTATATGAGCTGGGTAAGGTCTTAAGACTAGAGGTTTTGAGGGGTACCGGTACAGTTCCTAGGTGGAGAAAAAACCTAGAGAGAATTCCTAAGCCTCAGGGGCTTAGAGGAGCTTGGAGTGAGCTGGGTTGGTTGTCCTTTTAATTTGGCTTTGAATTGGAAAGAATTATGTTTATAGAGTCTGAACAAACTGCTTGATAGAGAAATGAGAGACTGAATGTCTTCAGCTCCGAAGAAAAGGGACACTTGCTCCTCCCGGCCTTTACCAAAAGGCGCCCTTAGGTGACTAAGGACCTCAGCGGGAGTGTCAGAGGATCAATCCTCGTGACGTGCAGCGGTCCCATAGGGAACTCCACTCTCATTCACGGTAATTAATTACAGGCTCGTCCGGGGACGCGCACATAAGGGCTGGTCACCCGCGCTCCGAGCTCCCACAGCAGTATTAGGCGGCCGGAGGGAAAAACCGAGGCACGTAAGAGAGTGTTTACGACCTTTCTATGGGGAGTAACACTCACAAGCAGCACACTTCTGACCCACTACACTGTCCTTAGAAGTTGTTCAGACTTTATTAAAAAAAAAACAAAAAAACAGACAAGCAAAAAGAAAATGGGAAAACCGTGCTTTTTAAAGCTGGCCAGCTCCCGGATGGACGACCTCCCAATGGAACTCCAGCTGGTTTGCTGTATGGAAACAATGCTTGCAAGTATCTAACAAAATGGGAAGGATTAACTAAGAATGACTTAAGTGGCCAAAGCAGGGAACATTTGATATCTCAAAGCGCGCACAACTAGAAAGAGCCGGCTCTAAAACTAAAGCAAAAGAATGGGAAGCTTATTATGATTGGCATTTAGAGGCTTCAAAACGTAATAATGATAAAGTGAATTCTTTACAAGAGACTAACCGTAAATTGGCAGAGACTGTAACTGAATTAAAAAATGTCATGTTTGAGAGAAAGATACAGACTCAGATATGACAATACTGCCTTTGAGGAATAAGGTTGACTTTCTGGAAATAAAGCCACTTGGAAATATGGGCCTGGGACCTTGCTTTACAGAGAGAGATTCCAGCAATCTTACCTGGTAAGTAAGGAAGCTTGCTTATCTGGCAGGTGCAATGAATCTCGAAATATTCTGGGGAATCTCAAGAAAGGAGAGAAAGTCACCCAAATCTAAGGTATTGCAGGCAAGGCCTCATGGCACAAATCCTTGGCTTGGCTTTTCTGGCCTCAAGAAGTCTTTAAAGTTCAATCTGAGATTCCTCATAAAAATTCCAGCAAAGCAGATTTAAGAGCCTATATGATCAATTGCTATTCTTGCTGCACTTATGTAAATAATCAGGCCAAGTTTCTTGAAACTAAACTTATTTTGGCAAACCAATTAGTCTTAACTTGACTATCTTTGGTAAAAATGAGGGTGATTTTAGAGAGAAGAATTGTTTCAGTGAAAAATTATAATACGCATTTGTGGATATTAGATCCTAGTTCTGTTAATTGTCTTTGAGGCTTTTTCTACCTGTGAAGTGAACTGCATCCTGAATTCTTCTACTGAAATATCTGGTTACAAACCTCCAAACTAATGTTTTCAATTTTTCCCTCATTTTCATTTGGAATCATTGAGAATTGATCATGCTCTTTTTCCTGAAACCTTGCAAACTGAAGCTGAACAACTTGATAGAAACTTAAGAGAGATTCCTGTCTGTTGCTGTGTAAGCTGTAAGCCACTCAGAAAGATACCTGAATGCCCGATGACATCATCAGAGACCTTTCAAGCTGCAAAAAGATGCTTTGACTCTGACATCTACAAGTTTTCTTGACTGCCTGCCCCCTGGACGCAGGAACTAATTTATAATTTGCTCCAACCATTAACCTTGTTACCTTGCTTCCAACGTCACAAGGGAGAGAAGACCACGACTGCATCCTATTGTTTAATTTGGTTTACAAATGAGTCTTACTTAAGTGTAGGTGAGGATGTTACACTGTCTAGCCTCAAGAATGCCTGCTACTTTCCGTTAACTCTGCTAACCCAGTAAAAGATTTCCTTCTACAGGCTCAAGAAATTGCCACAGAACAAGAGAAACAGATGTGGCAGTCAAAAGGGGGAATTTTTGACACCCCCTCGCAGATGTGGTTCGGGCCCAATAAGAAACCCACTCCATGGGTCACAAGGGCACTTTCCCTTCCTAAGGGACCCTTTGAGGTATGACAATTGGACTTTGTCCAAATGCCACCATCTCAAGGATAAACATATCTTGTAATGATCTGTAAGTTCTCACATTGTTTTGAGGCCTTTCCTTGCAGAAGAGCAACAGCTTTAACAGTAGGTAAATTACTATTAGAATAATTCCTGTTTGAGGAATTCCTCGTGAGTTACGCAGTGACTGGGGAACTCAAATCTGTAAAGTTTGGCCAATATTGCAGCATTTCCACTGTGCTAACCATCCTCGATCCTCAGGACTGGTAAAACGAATGGCACAACTAGAACTAGAACTTAATTGGCAAGCTTTCAGAAGCATTTACTCTCTCACGGCCCAAAGCTCTTGTGCTAGTGCTCCTTAATCTTAGAGCTGTACTTTTTGTAAACATCGGCTGTCTCCTTTTTAAATAATACAACAGCCTATGCAATTAAATGAAGAAATATATAAACCAGGTTTGCTTAAGGGATGTGTTACATTGTTATCATGGTCTTATTGTGGTGCTTAAAAGAAATGAAAATTTGTAGCTGATTCTTTCACAGAGAAGTCCCAGAACTTAAGGATCATGGACTGTAACCTGAAGAATTTATTTATTGAAAGAGACATCAAATAAGACTCTTTGCAGCCCTGTTGAAAAGGGCAATACCAGGAGGAGAAGAAGACGACATCTGTTGTAGACAGCTGTCCCAAGACTCCGGACCAGGCCTGTATTCCCAACCTTCTATCTCCTCATTTAAACCTTTGTTATGCTTAAACTTTATACCTATTTTATAATTGTTTGGAATGCTATCATACTTAAAGTGATTAATTTGGAATAGACTGGTCTTGAAGGCCAGGAATTTATCGAGTGACTCCTAATGGAACTCACTGGTTATGTGGAACAAATCTTTGGCCTTGGCAACTGCCTGGATGGCTAAAACACTTCACCCTGAGTTTCCTTTAAAAGCAGGGAAGGAGTCAGGCTGAGTTAAAACCTGTCGCCAATCTCCCTCTCTTTAAGGCTGGATGGGCTTGTTCAGTGCTCCACTGGTATGGCTATATTTGCAGCCATATTTGCTCCTTCTTGGGGCTAGAAGATGTCATATTACATATAGAAGCTCTGACTAAATTTACTCAACAAGCCCTTAATAATAGTCAAGCAGGAATAGCCTTATTAAATACTGAAATGACTTTAATGCGAAAGGCTGTCCTTCAAAATAGAATGGCCTTAGATATTCTTACAGCATCCCAAGGTGGCATGTGTGCAATCATTCAGACTGAATGCTGTGTTTTTATACCTGATGAATCTTCCAATGTGTCATCTCTGCTAAAACATGAAGAAGCAAGTGGATGCCTTATGCGATCCGACACCCAGTCTTGAGTTGTTTGGTTAGCTTCCTTCCGGTATCAGTTTCCTTTTCCAATCCAGATTGGAATTCCTATTTCTACTACTTCTTGGAATTCTTGTACTAGTCATAATATTCAAACTAATTGTTGTTTTCTTTACTCAGTGTTGGAAGAGTAGCATACAAACTAGAGTAATGATTGCTCGACGGGTTGAGATGGTTGATCTGTCTTATAACCCTGGACAAATTTCCTTTTCTGCTAGAGACTATGACTAAGAATGCATTTCAGACTAATCCTTTCAAAAATGCTGTTATTATCGTTACTGTACTTGTTCTATAATCATATACAATGTAAATGCAAGGTGTCATAGAAAAGCACATATACAATGTTTGTGCAACAATCTAAATTTATTACATAACATATGAAATGTTTCCTCTGTTAATAAATATACTTCCATGCTTGTCCACTATTTCCCCCCAACGTGGATGACTAGGCAAATAAATAAGATAAAAGCCTAGCACCGAGGGACATGATGGACCCAGGGCAGGCAGCAACCACCCTGGCACCGAGGGACAATATTTGATCATAAATGCTTTCTATCGAAAGATTAGAGATCAAAAGGGGGAAATGACAAATAAAAATGGCAAGCAATAGGATATATTGGAGTATATGAGGAAGCCATTTGGTATAAACCTAATTCGGCCTGATTTTTTTTTTCAAAAGGGCCTGACTGTGGCTATTGAGCACGCATTGCATATCTACTTAGACATTTCCTTTGGCCAGAACAAAGGCCCTTGAGATAAAGATGCAACTTCCCCCCGACATTAGCATTTTTCTTTAGGCTAGGAACTGATTGCTGCACTCACCTCCCAGCTCACCTGTGACCACCCAGCTGGAGACAACAGACTGCCACCCTGCTGTGTTCACAGAGACAGAAGACCTACCTGCTATTTCCATCAATCGCTGTGCCGACAGAGCAGTCTTGCGACTATTGTGGGAGGGACATTTCAATCCTATGTGAAACATCCTCTTTGAGGGTATATAACCACCCTTATACCCCCACATCGTTGGAGTGCTCTGTTCCTTTGTGGAAAGACTCTCCCGGGTTATAATCCTCAGATTTAAGCTCAGAATAAACTCACCCAAATTTTCATTTATAGATTGGATATGGATTATTTTCGTCGACAATGGTATATGGCCATTGATCTGGCAAAGCATTCTTTTCAATTCCAGTCAGTAAAGAGGATCAGGAACAGTTTGTATTCACATAGGATGCCAACAATATTCATTTAGTTTGGCCTCAGGGCTGTGCCAACTTTCCTGCCTACTGTCAGAATATACTTGGATGAGATCTGGACTGCCTGGGCATCCCACAGAACCATCACACTGATCCCTTTCATTGATGGCATGCTAGTGTGCTCCAGAGGGTGGGAAATAAACCCTATAAAGATTCATGAACCTGCCATTTTAGTGAAGTTTTCAGGAGTACAGTGGTCAGACGTATATTGGGATAGTTATCCAAAGTAAAAAACAAATTGCAGCATCTGTATCCCCCATCACAAATATGGAAGCACAGTGCCAGTAGTCCTCTTTGTTCTGGAAGCCATATATTCCACACCTAGGATCATTGCTGTGGCTCGTATACCAGGTGACATGGGAGGCTGCCAGCTTTGAGTGACAGCTGGAAAAGAAAGAAGCTCTGCCAATAGGATCTGGAGGAACCTATGGTGTTGGAAGTGTCAAAGGTAGGAAAAGATGCAGTGTGGAGCTTAAGTTAAGTTCCACTGGGGGAATCACAATGCAGGCCTTTGTAATTCTGGCTGCTGCTGCCTATCAATGTTCAGCCTGTCAGCAATAGAGACCAATTATGAGCCTTTGATGGGTCTCCTTGAGGAGACCAACCAGCTACTTGGTGGCAGGTCCACTACACTGGGCCTCTCCCATAATGGAATGGCCATTGGTTCATCACCACAGAGGTAAATGACATTTTTTTTTAATATTAAGATTATGATAATTTACAACCTTGTAAAATTTCAGTTGTACATTATTGTTAGTCATGTTGTGGGTACACCATTTCACCCTTTGTAACCTCCCCCCACACCCCTTTCCCCCATTAACCACCGATCAGTTCTCCTTGTCTATATGTTAACTTCCACCTATGAGTGGAGTCATACAGAGTTCGTCTTTCTCTGTCTGGCTTATTTCACTTAAGATAATACCCTCAAGGTCCATCCGTGTTGTTGTGAATGATTTTGTCCTTTTTTATGGCTGAGTAGTATTCCATTGTGTATATATACCATATCTTCTTTATCCAATCATCAGTTGCTGGGCATTTAGGTTAGTTCCTGTCTTGGCTATTGTAAATAATGCTGCGATGAACATAGGGGTGCGTGGAACTCTTGGAATTGGTGATTTCAGGTTCTTAGGATAGATACCCAGTAGTGGGATAACTGGATCATAAGGTATTTCTATTTTTAACTTTTTGAGAAATCTCCATACTGTTTTCCATAGTGGCTGCCCCAGTTTGCATTCCCACCAACAGTGTATTTTTTGCCCATTTTTTTACCCATTTTTTGATCGGGTTGTTTGATCTTTTGTTGTTGAGCTGTATGAGCTCTTTATATATTATGGAGATTAACCCTTTGTCGGATAAGTAACTTGTAAATATTTTTTCCCAATTAGTGGGTTGTTTTTTGTTTCAATCCTGTTTTCCCTTGCCTTGAAGAAGCTCTTTAGTCTGATAAAGTCCCATTTGTTTATTCTTTCTATTGTTTCTCTCATCTGAGGAGTTATGGTGTCTGAAAAGATTCTTTTGAAACTGATGTCAAAGAGTGTACTGCCTATATTCTCTTCTAGAAGACTTATTGTTTCAGGTCTAATCTTTAGGTCTTTGATCCATTTTGAGTTTATTTTGGTGAATGGTGAAAAAGAGTGGTCAATTTTCATTCTTTTACATGTGGCTTTCCAGTTTTCCCAGCACCATTTTTTGAAGAGACTTTCTTTTCTCCATTGTATGCCCTCAGCTCCTTTGTCGAAGATTAGCTGTCCATAGATGTGTGGTTTTATTTCTGGGCTTTCAATTCTGTTCCATTGATCTGTGCACTTGTTTTTTTACCAGTATCACGCTGTTTTTATTACTGTAGTTTTGTAGTATGTTTTGAAATCAGGGACTGTGATGTCTCCAGCTTTGTTCTTCTTTCTCAGGATTGCTTTAGCAATTCAGCGTCTTTTATTGCCCCATATGAATTTTAGAATTCTTTGTTCAATTTCTGTAGAGAATGTCATTGGGATTCTGATTGGGATAGTGTTGAATCTGTAGATTGCTTTAGGTAGGATGGACATTTTAACTATGTTTATTCTTCCAATCCAAGTACATGGAATGTCTTTCCATCTCTTTATGTCGTCATCCATTTCTTTCAAGAAAGTCTTGTAGTTTTCGTTGTATAGATCTTTCACTTCCTTGGTTAAATTTATCCCAAGGTATTTTATTCTTTTTGTTGTGACTGTGAATGGGATTGAGTTCTTGAGTTCTTTTTCTGTTAGTTCATTGTTAGCGTATAGAAATGCTACTGATTTATGTATGTTGGTTTTATACCCTGCAACTTTGCTGTAGCTGTTGATTATTTCTAATAGTTTTCCTATGGACTCTTTGGGGTTTTCTATATATAAGATCATGTCGTCTGCAAACAGCAAGAGTTCTACTTCTTCATTGCCTATTTGGATTCCTTTTATTTCTTTTTCCTGCCAAATTGCTCTAGCCAACACCTCCAGTACTATGTTGAATGAGAGTGGTGAAAGTGGGCACCCTTGTCTTGTTCCTGTTCTCAGAGGGATGGCTTTCAGTTTTTGTCCATTGAGTATGACGTTGGCTGTGGGTTTGTCATATATGGCCTTTATTATGTTGAGGTACGTTCCTTCTATACCCATTTTGTTGAGGGTTTTTATCATAAATGGATGTTGGAACTTGTTGAATGCTTTCTCTCCATCTATTGAGATGATCATGTGGTTTTTGTTTCTCATTTTGTTAATGTAGTGTATCACATTGATTGACTTGCAGATGTTGAACCATCCCTGTGTCCTTGGTATAAATCCCACTTGATCATGGTGTATAATCTTTTTGATGTATTGCTGTATTCGGTTTGCCAGAATTTTGTTGAGGATTTTTGCATCTACGTTCATCAGTGGTAAATGACATTTTTGATATGGGTTTGCATTTCCTACCTGTAGTGCCTCAACCAGCATCAATATTTAGGGGCTTATGGAATGCCTGATCCACAGGCGGGGATTCTCACACAGCTTAGCATCCAAACATGGGACCCACTTCATGGTTGTGTGAAGTGGGCCTGTGATTATAGGTCCACTGGTCATATCATACACTGTACCAACCAGAGGCAGCTGGCCTCAGAAAATGTGAGAACAGCATTTTAAGAGCACAACTAAAGTGCCAGCTTGGTGGCAATACTCTGAAAGGATGGGGCATCATCCTGCAAGATGCAGCATATGTGGAGAGAACTTTATATGGTGCTCGGTGCCCAATGGGAAGAATACATGGGCCTGAGAACCAAGGGGTGCAAGCAGGAGTAACCTCACTTACCATTACTTACAGTGACCAGATGGGGGATTTTGTACTTCCTGTCCCTGCAACTCTGAGCTTTGCACAATTGGAGGTGCTGATCCTAAAAGGTGTTCTCCTTCTTGGGGACACAGCAAAGATCCCACTAAAGTGTAAACTATGGCTACCACCAGGGCATTTTGGACTCCTTGTGTTCCAGGGACCAACCTGAGAGAAGAGGAGTCACCATAATGGCAGAGGTAGTTGTCTGTGATCAGCAAGAGAAGGGAAGGCTGCTTTTACACAATGGGGACAGGGAGAGAATGTGTGGAATCTATGTGATACAGTTGGTATCCCTAGTATTCCCTTGCTCCCTTGAATGGACAAATGCAGCAACTCTAAGCTGGAGAAGGGTATGATCACCAACAGTATGATTACCAGAACCTTAGCAATGAAGGCTCGGGTCCCACTACAAGATAAGCCACCAAGTCCAGCCAAGGTGATAGATGCCAGTGAAGGGAGTCTGGAATGGAGAAGGCAGAGTAGGAGTATCAGTTGCAGGCCTCAGATCAACAGCAGTGATGAGGGCTGTAGTTCATTCCCCTAACCTGGCCCTTCCTAAGGAAGAGAGGCCCCTGGGAACCATGGAGGAGCTGCTCCCCAATCCCCTGTTGAGATGTATGCAAGCATGAGAATGTGCATCTCAGATCTCCTACTGGGGGAACCTAATTGACTGCTGCCACCAGCTGCTGTGTTCTAGATACACTACCACCTTTGCCCTGAGGCCATGTTTCCCAGGGTCTGTTTCAGGCCAGTGACTGTACTTAGCAGGGGTATTATGGCAGGCCCATTCATGTGAGACAGAGGCCTCCTGTGACAGAGGGCTTTGGCTTGAGGATTCTATGTTGTAGGCTTTGCAGAGGCTTTTATTTTTAAGATTGGCCCTGAGCTAGCATGTGTTGCCAATCTTTTTTCCTTCTTAAGATTGGCCCTGAGCTAGCATGTGTTGCCAATCTTTTTTCCTTCTTCTCCCCAAAGCCCCCCAGGACATAGTTGTATATTCTAGTTGCAGGTCCTTCTAGTTCTGCTATGTGGGATGCCACCTCAGCATGGCTTGATGAGCAGTGCTTGGTCTGTGCCCAGGATCTGAACCGGTGAAACCCTGGGCCAGCGAAGTTGAGTGTGCAAACTTAACCACTTGGCCACGGGGCCTGCCCCACACAGACTTTCTCAAAGCTTCATGGCAGTCTAATGCTTTCGTATCCTACCTTCCTTCTCTCCCTCTCTCCTTCTCCAGGGTCAGATGTGAGTCACTGTCTAGCAGATCTCAGCTTTCTCCAGCTCACACCTCGTTTTATTTCACAGGTATTACTCCAATTTCTTGGCAGTCTAATCCCGTCTGGGTGTCTACTTTTGGGAGGACCTGAACTAGCACAGGTAGCTATCAATTTACCCATTTTATAAATAAGAAACCATGTTTCAGAAAGGTTAAATAACCTGCCCAAGGTTATTCAGCCAATAAGTGGCAGAGCCGTGATTTAAATCCAGGAGTGTCTGGCTTCAGAGCCTGTGTGCCTAGATTGCATGTTGCTGTTTTCCTGCTTCTGCAGTTTCTGTTTGCTTCATTCTCCCTTAGTCTCCTGGAAAGGCTTCTGAATGTTTTATTCTGTCTCTACCCTGCAAAGGCAGGAGGAGCTTTTGACTATACTTGTAACAGAATGTGAAAGGAAGAACGTTGTGCTCCTGGGGTTGGTGACAGTTCTTGAGGTTAAAGAGTCCCCCTGGGGATGGAGAAACTCAGGGGACAGAGTTGGGGTGGCTTCGCAGAGCTTCTCCTCCCTGCCTGGAGAGTCTCCCTGGAAAGTTAAACTGTGACAGTGATGTGGGGACAGCGAGATGAAGAGTTGAAAGAAAGATATCTTGGACTCTGAAGGTCTGGCTGTAGTGCTCTTTTATTTAGAGAATAGTATGGAATAGCATGGGGGCAAGACCCATGGGCAGTGAAGAGCTGCAGGCATGGGGACAGGACCCATGGGCAGTGAAGAGCTGCTGCCCTGAGTTGAGGGTTAGGGCTAAATTTATAAGGCATGGGTACGTGACTTATTTTTACTGGAAAAAGAAAAGATGATGTAAAAAGTCATTAAATGATTTCAGTGCAGATGGGGTCTGGTTACTGTGCGGTCGTATAACTTTAGATACGAATCTGGTCATATAGATCAGCATGTAGGTGAGGATGCCCTGGGCTTCTCTCCCTGGGACAGCCCTAATTCACACCATAAAAATCATATAGATTAGCATGTAGGCCAGGTCAACTTGGGCTTCTCTACCTGGGGCAGCCTTAATCCACATCATAAGCCCCCCCTGAACCCATTTGGCTCCGAAATCTTTTTGGGATATGGACGATGGTCAGTCTTCTGTAACTACTTCTGGCTGTACAAGGTCGTAGAGCTGTCCCTAAATGGGGCCATAGGTATAGGTAGGAGGTTCAGCGGACTGGAAGGCTGCACCCGTGGAGTCCAAGGCTGACAAGGTGTACAGATCCTCTGGAGATGAGAGAATCATTTGACGAGAGGTGGTCCAGGAGGTGAAACAGTGGAAGAGAGAGTGGGTCCAGCACTGTTGCAGGTTGGGTAGGTTAGCAGTAGGAGATATAGTAAATGTAGTTCTACCTTTCATCCAGACAAAGCCTAGAGTGCATCGTCCAATCCATCCAGGTAGTAGCCAAGGCCATAAGTTGGAGCCACATAGCCACTGAGTGCCATTAGGGGCTAACCAATGCGTGCTGGGCCATCTATCCCAGTCAGTCCCAAACCAATCAGTATTTTTTTTAAGGCTATGATATGAGAACACATGTAGCGGGGAATTTTCCCCATAGGTTGGGTACTATTAGGCCATGTGTCACAGGTGTGATTGGTTTGTTCCCAACATAGAGTGGCCTTTTGACAGAGTTGACCACTAGTAGGAGTGAGCCAAATATATTCATCCCCAATTTGATAGAGTCCATCCTTTGTGTATCGATAAGTTGGGGACTTTACCTTTGGAACTTGTTGTTTATGATCCACCTGTGACAAGGTAAATCTAGTTAGTATTTGGGCAGTAGTGTTGAAGGAAAAGTTTTGACTGTGGCCAGGAAACTCCCAGGTATCAGAGACGGATGGCCACAAGAAGACAATATGATTAGTAACAGATGAACCTTGTAGAAGAAAAGAGTTAGAATCTAATATCCATGAATGCGTATTATAGCTTCTACTGAAACATGATTTTTTCTCTCTAAAATCACCCTCATTTTTACAAAAGATAACCAAATTAAGATTAACTGGTTTTCAAATAAAGTGTAGTTTCAATACAACTTGGTCCAATTATTTGCATAAGCACAGCAGAATAACAATTGATTATACAGGCTCTTTTAAATCTGCTTTGCTGGAATTTTTTATGAGGAATCTCAGATTGAACTGTAAAGGCCTCTCGAGGGCAGAAAAGCCAAGCCAAGGACTTGTCATCAGATTTTGCCTGCAATACCTACAGGTTTGTATGGACTCCTGTCTTCTCGAGGTCCCCCAAAATATTCTGAGGTTCCTTGCACCTGTCAGATAAGCAAACTTCCTTACTTACCAGGCAAGATTGCCAGAATCTCTGTAAACAAGGTACCAGGCCCATATTTCCAAGTGGCTTTATTTCCACAAAGTCCAATCTTTGTTCCTGAAAAGCTGTCTTGTCATATCTGAGCCTGTATGTTTCTCTCAAATGTGACATTCCAGTCAAAGCTTTGGTAAGATAACTAATGTTTCCTGTTATAAGGAGAACAGATTCTTATTGAACTTATGCAAATAACTATATTGCCACGAAATAACCATACTCACAAAGAGTTTCCAAATTCTGGAGGGGTCAGGTAGAGAGAAAAAGATAAATGTTTCAGTTTTGCTCATAAAGGTATAATTTCACTAATTGCTGTAAGTCATAGTTAGCATAAGAAACAGATTTCCTTAAATCTGAGAAAACAAAACAACACATCAAAACTCAACGATATTTCAAACAGAAGTCATAAAAAATTATAATCATCCTCATCAGTTCACACAGTCCTGTATAATCAATTCTTAAGCTTAATCTCCTGTTAGCAGATCTATGAGCTCAGTTTCTCCATTAGAATCCTATAATTTCTTACCCAGTTCAGTTTTACAATCTGAAAGTTTATCAGAAACCTGTAGCTTAGAATCATGTGTCAGAATCCTTTCCAGGAATTGCTCTGAAGATGAAACATATTTGCAAAAGCAAAAAGCATCAGAGTAAAACAGCAACTATCTGTAAATAGACAAAAAAACTAAAAATGGCAATTGAGAAAGAAACTTGGCTACTTCTGTAACATACAACACTTCTAGATAATAACTAGAATTATGACTGATAACCAGGACAGATCAGAATTTTAGGAATGTTATATAATTTTAAGACACCTATATTAATAACATTTACCCATATAATACCACCTAAGGAAGTTTATCATCACTTATTTGACAATGCTTCCCATGTAATTTAGTAGACCAAATAAGCCTAATTAGTTTAGTATTTTCCTCCTTATAGGAAGAGAGAGCAAATTTCTTTGAGAAGTCTCAGGGGCCCTCTGAAAATCCTCTGAGAAATTTTTCTTCCGTCTACCAGGTCAAAAGAAAGCCTTCATTTAGGATTTGAATATTTTTGAGGGAGAAGGTTGTCAAAAATATCAAAAGTTGTTAAAATACTTGTTCAAATAGGAAACAACGCTCACTGTGAAACAATGCTCAGGTATCCATTCAAAGAGACAACAGAAACAGTCAAGAACAAACAACACAGTCAAAAAATTTTAGAAGAGACCTCTTGCTTTCTGAATATAGGAAATTATTTTAACAAAACATAGATTTTCTGTCTTTTAGGTAGAGGTAGAGCAGGCCAAAAGTTCAAGAAAATTATCCTTTGAGAGAAAACCAAATTTTAATTCTGTACCAGCTTATTTTTAACATTAAAACTCATTTACTTAATTGGATTTACTTTAATCTTAGTCAACTTGACCAGGCATAAAACTCCTTTCTGGATTTCTCCTTCACAAACCTTTTACTTTCAGAATTTGTCCCATACTTGCTTTCTTCTCTTCTAGTACGTTAGGACAAATTTATCTTTCTTAACTGAACAAACGAAAAAACTTCCATTCTTTATACTCTCTTTACTGAAAACATACATTTTAACTTTCCTTGAGTACAGAGCTGTTTTCCTTATTAATTTCCCGTAGCTTTAATTATATATGTTAATTAGAACTTTTAACCCTTAACAGACCCTAGTAAACACTAAAAAGGTAAGCAATTATGAATTGTCTTTTATATCAGCATTCTAAACACTTCATAATTTCTAGAAAAACACTGCTTTACAGTAAAACACCCAAAGACTTTTAGCCCCTCTGCAATAAGAAGCCAAAAGTAGATAACTTAGATATGTTTAGCAGTAATGCTTGTGTGCTATCCAATCCAAAAATGACCCAGATGCTCAAATTTTTATCATTTAACTTAACTTGGCAAAACTCAAGATTGTTATCAAAAAGAATTTGGAAGCTGTTTTTTTTCCCAAGTATACAGACCATAAAACAGTTATTGTACCAACTTTTATCTATTTAAATAATTTGTTTCCAACAATTATGTTCAGATTACCTATAAAAATCTCATGAAACATTAGACAAAACTGGTCATCATTTAAAGCTATTATTTTGCTGATGAATTTCTAACAGACAACATGAACTTATTTGACTAGTAAACCCAGGCTGCATGCCTGCATCATATGCAAATACTTACAACTCTGACAACAAGACTATTTTAAATCAAACCAACAAACTTAAACAAGCTTTCATTTACCAAAGATTAATTCACAGCACATTAATTTTGAAAGACGCTGAGTTAATTTCTACTACATTTAGAATTTATGTAAGCATTTACTTTAAGCCAATTAAACAGAGCTCTTAATTTTGGCCATACCATCTGGAGGTAAAAATATCACACATATAACATACATATAGACACACATACACAGAGACTGCACAGCTATTATTTTAAAAATTACTGCTGTGAATCAGGTACAGTAATACAAAGCTCACCAGTTATGAATCCAAGCTTTGTGTTGAGCCTTTTTACTAATACTTATGGAGAAGACCCTCGAGATGCTAGACTTTTTGCAAGGGCACACTTATGGCCATTTTTTCCTTTCCCCTCCTCTTTTTTACCTCTTCAGTCTTAGGAATTAGTGATGGGCTAGATAGTAGTTCCCGGAGAGGGGAGATGATAATCCTTTTTGTGATAAAGGAACTGGGTGGAATCTGAACTGCCTCTAGAGCTGCATTTCCAATCTTGCAAGGATTTTCTAAGGACAGTTGCTCTTGATTTCCCAGAAACTGGATTGTAACTTGAATGACATTCTAGGTTGATCTACCTGTCCAACTACATCATAAAGGCACAGAGAAATCCCTCAAGTTTTCTCCCAGCTGGAGTTTCCGGGGCATAACCCATCCAATTGAAAGTGTTTCTAATTAGTTAGAAGGCACCCAAGTGGTGAGTCTCCTGGGATGCTTGGGGTGTTCCCCATGGCAGTAAAGCCAGTGTCCGACTGACAGTGGGCTGGAAAAGGGTGCAGAGCCCGATTGCAGGTGTCAACATAGTAATAAGATTTAGTCAAGACACATTTAGCCGGGGCACTTTGTCCCTGAGCCAGCACAAGGTGAGGCAGGGAAGTAAGAGGAAAAGGCCTGGAACTGGCTGGAGGCTGGGGCTCCCAGTGCCAGGATTGAGAGTTAAATCCCTGGCAAAATGTTCTCAAGTTTTTGATTTTGCAGAAGGTCCAGGTTCTGGTCAGGTCCAGCCTGAACTTAACCTCGACTTGGTGACAACAGAGAGGATGATGAACGAAACAGACAAAGAAAGGAAAAGAAGAGATCAGACCTCACCCTCATGGCCTCTTCCAGAGGGTTATCAAGATAAGAGTCACACAACAGTTCCTGTGCTGGGGCACACAACCCTAGCAGGACAGTTCACAGAATACATCACAGGTCTCCTACACTCATAGCCAACTCAGTAGGTGACTAAAATACTCAGTGAGTCAACCGTCAAGAGAGGGCATCCCACTTGGGGTCGCTGGGGTGATTAGGCCTGGAAACCCAAAGTTGGGGGTCCCAGGGGTGGAGCCTTTGACTTTTAAAGATTTATTTGTTTCCCAGTTGCAAAGCCCAAAAGGAGATGAAAATGGCCATTGTAACTCTAAGAGAGATGAAAGAAACGGGTCCATTACCTTGAAAATCCCCCCTGAACCTAGGGCAGATTCCTACCTGTTGTTCCTACTGTGGGGTTCCTATAGCAAGGTGTGATGGGGGCATCTCCCGGCATTGCATCCCTTGTATACCTTCCCTGTTATGCCTGGCAGTAACAGGTGCCTGGTGAATGGTCCCCAAGAGAAAAGGAGAACTTTAAGAGCGATGAAAGAAAAGGAGCCATTACCTTGAAAATTCCCCCAGTGGGGTTCCTGTAGCAAGGGATGATGGGGGCATCCCTTGAACATCTTCCCTATTCTGCCTGGCAGTAATAGGTGCCTGGTCCCCAGGATAAAAGAATAGAGAAAAACAGTGAGGAATTTTCCGCCAGTCTGGCGGACATTCCACCCAATTGCATCCTGGAGCCATTCTCCCAAGAAGGGGTTTCCATACTCAACCAAAGGTTAGAGTTTGGTACTTTCCTTGAACCAGAGTCCCAACTGGGACTTTCCTGTGGTTTGGAGTTTGGCCAGGAGCCATAGGGAGGGATGCCAATCCAGCCTTAGGAAAAGAAACCTTCCACAGGAGTCTTAGAGATTGGCAACCGTCCTAATGACTTAAGTGGTCGACCCGTGCCCACGTAAAACTTATATATTAGAGACAGAGTCAGGAAGGAATGGATTAATTCATTCTACATCACCCTGAGGCTTAAGGTACTGATTCTCTTCAAGCTGAATGCCATGATTTGCCCCATAGAGTAGCCATGGGCAGCAAACGTGGATTCATACAGCTGTCCAAGAAAGTTCCTGATGGAGAAGTGAATTTAGATCCATCCTTGAAAAAGAGAAAGGCACAAGGAAAAAAAGGGGACTTACCAGAACTTCAGCTCATGAGCCTATGAAGCAAGTCCCCGTACAGGCCACCAGAAATGATGGGGGGACAGCGAGCCGAGGAGTCGAAAGAAAGATTTCTTGGACTCTCAAGGTCTGGCAGTAGTGCTCTTTTATTTAGAGAATAGTATGGAATAGCATGGGGGCAGGACCTAGGGGCAGTGAAGAGCTGCTGCCCTGAGTTGAGGGTTAGGGCTAAATTTATAAGGCATGGGTACGTGACTTATTTTTACTGGAAAAAGAAAAGATGATGTAAAAAGTCATTAAATGATTTCAGTGAAGATGGGGTCTGGTTATTGTGTGGTTGTATAACTTTAGATACGAATCTGGTCATATAGATCAGCATGTAGGTGAGGATGCCCTGGGCTTCTCTCCCTGGGGCAGCCCTAATTCATACCATAAAAATCCACTGGGTCATATAGATTGGCATGTAGGCCAGATCACCTTGGGCTTCTCTACCTGGGGCAGCCTTAATCCACATCAACAGTTCAGAGTTTTGTTTTATAAGAGAAACCATATGCCTTTATACTCATTATCTTATTAGAATATGTCCCTCCTTTACACAAAATCTTCTGTGATTTTGTAAAGGTTTCCTCTTACTAATTAAATAAAACACAGGTTTTCTAAGGTTAACACTGCAATTAGTATCAAGGGCTGTCTGGACTTTGTGGCCCAGGTGCTACTTGTGGAATTCATTCACCCTCTCCTGATCTTGGTTTCCCTCACCACACTGGCCTCAAGGAGGCAATAGTTTTTTAACATTCTGATTCTCATGTGGACACATGGCTTTTGTGAGACTCTCTACAAAAAGCTGGAATACCTGAATTAGACATTAGGAAAGGATAACAAAAGGGAAACCAATGTAGAGTGCGCCACGAATCTATTGTAGGCAGTATGGTTTGCAAGTCAGCTTTATTTTCAAAGTCTGAATGCTTTCCATCCCTGGCAGCTCATCCAAGTCCTTTTATTCCTGGCTCTTGGTGAGCCTCCATTAGGTGAAAACCACTACCTTTTACATCTGGGAGTGAGGCCAAACAGCTTTCTGCCTCAGGGGCTGCCTTAATTGTTCTGATTTCCCCCCCTTTTTTTTGAGGACCCTTTTTCACTCTAGATGTTTGATACCAGGAATCACTTTACCCTATGGCTGAAACGCTATCCCTTTAGGGATGCAGCTTCCATAGTGTAACTGTATCATACATTTACCTCTTCTCATCCATCGACATCTTCATCATCATTCTCATCTCTTCTGGATATTTCCTATATTCTCATCAGCACACAAGCATGCTGTGATAGGCCATCTGAAGAAAATAAGCTATAAAACAAATACTTTATTCTACAATACTTTTTCTGTTATGGCTCTTTGTTCTCCTTTCTAGCAAAACTCATATCTGTTTCCATTGCCTCTCTTCCCAATCTTTCTTGAACCCATCACATCGATTAGACTTTCATTCCTACCGTACCACTGAGAATGCTCTTGTGAAGGTCCCCAATGGCCTTCAGGTTATAAAACCCAACATTCTGTTCTCATCTTCCATCTTACTTGTTCTCTAGGCAATATTAACATAGTTGATCACTCTCACCTTAAAAACGATCTTCACTTCACTTTAGAGACACTAAATACCCCGGTTTTCTACCTATATCATGAACTGCTCCTTCTCATGGTTCTTGTTATACTGGAGTGCCATAGAACTCAGGCCCCAACCTATCAGGGGTTGGCAAACTACTATAAAGGGCCAGATAGTAAATATTTCTGATTTGGGGGCCGTAAGATCTCTGTTACAACTACTCAAGAAGCCATAGGCAATACATAAATGAATGTTGAATTGATCACTGTCATGATTGCTCTATTTATTTGGTGCTTATTATGAGCTTGACATTGTTAAATGAACAATGATTTGTCAGCCTGGTATTTCTGCTTAGTTATCTGAGCATTACTGGAGCTCAGAGGGAGGAAAAGTTCCCTTCCTGTGTTGGGGAAGGCAGGGAATTCTATTTTGAAATGTCTGTATGTTTCCCTAGGCCCTTGTGCCCAATTTTATTTGAAATTCAGGGATTTTGAAAGGCTCAAGGCTCAGTCTGGTGTCTTTTTTCTTACTAATATCAGCATTCAGCCTTTGCTGATCGCCTGGGAGTAGGAAGTGTGTTGGGGGTGGAGGCTGGGGTTGTGGGGAGCTTCAGCAGCCGTGGGGAATGAGTGACAGCTTCTCAGTGGGATCTGAGAAGGAGGGAGGTTACTCTGTTGAGATGGGATGATTAATCTCCCCAAGTGAATTTTGGGAGACAGCTGCACACAGAAAAGAGATGGTGATTGGAATTAATTACTGTTGTTGTAGATGTTTTGCATTTCTGTAGCACTTTGTATTTACAAAGAATTTTGTAATCACTTATTAACTCTCCCCTACCAGAACCTTGTGACGTGGGCAACATGACTGCACATGTTTGTATTTGTTTTCTCAGAAGAAATCTGAGCTGCTGTGGCCACATACTGGGATTAAAGAATCAAAATCATTGCAGCTCTTTTACTCACTCTGTGATTTTGAGATCTAAATAACGAGAACTTGAACATTATTTTACTCGGTAATTGTATTATGAAAAATAACTCATGAAGATGGTTCAGGGCTAACTAAGAAAGGTATCATATGAAGGTATGCAATGCCAGTACTAACCTCTCTAAAATTCAATTTATTCAAGGTTTTTGAAAAATAAAATTAATAATAGTGTCTATATCATATTTTTACATATCAAGTGCTTAGCATAGTGCCTGGCATATTGACTTAATAAATCCTTGGTAAATGTTATCCATTATTAATACTGTAATGGACCCATGTAACGTATGCATTCTTATTGCCTCCACTTGATTGCTTTAGTGTTCCTGTCTTTGGATTAAGATGCATGCAGATGTATATTCACTTACTCAGCAGTATTGACTGAGTGACTACCATTTATCAGGCATTGTTCTAGGAGCTGGGGATACAGTGGTGAATGCAAGAGGAGTTGCTGCTCTCGTGAAGCTTGTGTTCTGACAGGAGCGGGAGGACTCACCTTATCATGGTGGAGCGGCCTGGCCTACGTTCTGGTGGGAAGGAGAGAGGATAGAAGCATGACTAGGCTATATTTAGAAAATACCTGGAGAAATTTTTTCTGGGCTTTTATATAAAAATAGTATTTGGTTATAACAATAGGTTAAGTATATATTTAGAAGCTATTCATTTTTTAGGAAAGTATTTAAATACATACTTGTATATTTTACTTTAAAAACAAATATGCTTATGAATTTATAAACTATTTAAAAGAAAATATTATTTATTATTATGTAAATAATAAAGCACTACACTGAAATTTTTTAAAATAGAAAAATTATCTATAATTTCACTACAGTATTATTCCCTTTAAATTGCTTTAGCTTGTATGTGTACATAGTTTTTTCAGCACACATTTACCAAGCATTTTCCCGACTTGCTTGAGCATGGGAAAAATGGGCCCAGTTTCTTGATATTTGAGTGTGGTTTGGGGTTACAGACAGCTCAGCGGGATGGCAGCAGTGGGAGAGAATATCACATGAAGGCATTCTGAACACCTTCAGCCCAGGGCCTGCTTTGAAGAGATGAGATAAAAATAGAGGGATATTGGCCATGCTGAGAACGAGCAGGTGAAGATGAGGCCTCTCCATGAAGCAGGGTTAGATCCCTGGGACCTGCCAGGTGCCTGAGGACAAGAGAGAAGGTTCTGGAGGTAGAGAGGAGCCCTGGTTTCTCACTGTTGCCTTCTCAGCCTCAGGTGATTTCTGGGGAAATGGCTGCCCCTACCTCCACAACATACAGACATACACTTTTCTTTCTGCTAGGATATTGGGGCTTATGGGCTGAGATGCAAGCCAGAGTCCCATCCAAGATAACCTTGAAACAAGTTAATTTTGAGTTCTACAGGCTGTGTGCTTGGTCTCTTGCTCTCTTTACCAGCTGCCACCGGTGTCTTCTCAGGCTGGGTTCTTGCCTAGCTGGGTACATCTCAAATTGGGATGCAGTTTTCCAATTTATTCCTCACTCTTCAGACACTGAAATGAGTTTATTAAAAATTTTTAGACTTTTGAGGTTACAATTAGGTTGTAAAATTGAAGAGGTGTCAAAAAGGTTCATCTGGGAACTTCCTTTCCATGTCCCTGACCCTGTCTGAAAAGTTTCTTGGTTTTTTGTCTTGCTTAAAATGTCAGTTCCCTGATGGCAAGATTCCATATAATAACAACAATCACACAGTTCCTAGAAGTCTGCTTAAATACCAGGAGTAAATGTCCCTGATCTTTGCGGAAATGTGTTTGGGGCTCTTCTGCTTCCTTCTAGCCCCTTTCCAGAGACACTCCCTTGGTCCTGCTCTGAAGGTGAGCGCTAGCCACAAAACCCTCAAGCTTTCTTCTTCTGGACACTAGGCTCACAGGATTCCTGGCACCTACTTGGAAGGCCTCTACACTCTGCCCTTCAGTTAGAAAATCTTATAAGAGTAAGGAACAAGAGAAGTTAAATCATTTCAGGAGAAAACTCCCAGATGGTGTCTCTGATCTCAGGTTCTTTCTGTTTTACCAAAGGAAAAGTCAACCAGGTCACCCTCTGGCAAGAAGAGACCTCGGCATAAGTCCACAGCAGCACTTAAATATGCTGAGAAACCCGTACAAACAAATGGCTCATCTCAGGCACAGAACTTAAACTCCAGGCTTGGATTAAGCCCCTAGATACATTAGGGAGATGACCAACAATTTTTCTATTTTGCACGGAAATGTCAAATTCACTTGCAAAAGAGAAGTACCAAAATAGTACTATGATTATAACAGTAGAAATGTAGGAGTATGAAATTTGTAATGTTACAGACAAATTAGACATGAAATGCAAATACCATATCAGAGTGGGCTGGGTATCCAGATCTCAGCTGAAATTCTCTGAAAGGGTTACAATGGCTAGCTAGTTCAGCTGACTAAAGGGCCCCAGTGTTAGGAGAAGAGGGTAAAAAGAGAGGACAGAGAGAGGGGGAGGCAGTCTTTGGTTTGTGATGTCTCCTCAGGTCTTCTCATGGGTTTGCATATTTACAGGAGTGAATTCTCCCACTGGTCTGTATGCTTGAGAGTTAGTTTAATAACTGATGCTGGGGGAATGATACAGACTGCTGCTCATGATGACTGTGGCAGCTTGAAGGCCGTCTTCATGCGTTTGGGCTTCTAGAACAATACCATAGACTGGGTGGCTTGTTTCTCACAGTTCTGGGGGCTGGGACATCTGAGATCAGGGTGTCGGTAGATTCAGTGTCTGCTGAGGGCCCACTTCCTGTTTCATAGATGGCCGTATTTTTGCTGTAACCTCAGATGGTGGAAAGCAGAGATGGGAAGCAAGCTCTCGTGACTCTAAGGGCACTAATCCCATTCATGTGGGCACCACTCTCATGACCTCATCTAGTCCTAATTTCCTCCCAAAGGCCCCACTTCCTCACACCATCACATTGGGGTTAGGGTTTCAACACATGAATTTTGGGGGAACACAAACATTTGGTCCATAACAAAGACTTTTGATAACCAGCAAATCTGATTGCTTCAGTCATCTGCTCAAAATCCCCACATGGATCCCAGTGCCAACAGCACAAATCACTTACTATTTATTGGTTTGCTCATGTTATTTCTTCATTCTTTCCACAAACTTTTATTGAGTAACAGATTCTGAGCTAGGAGCTGGAAATACAGAAATAAAGCAGACAGACAAAGGAGTTCCACCCCTCTTGGAGTTTGTATCTTGTGGTGGAGGCAGGCAATAAACAGATAGTCTAAATGGAGATGACATTTTGACAATAAAGTAATGCAGATTTTTTTCACAGACATCCTAACCCTGGTCATATTTCCCAAATCCAGTCGTATTCTCCTGCAGGCATTCCACCAATATAGCCCCCACCTAAAGAAGGAACAGATGATAGAGGGGAAACTCCCTCCAGAGAAGAAGGTGAAGTGAAAGGAAGCATTTTCATAGAGAGTAGGGGTGCTGAGGTAGGAGGATGCAATAGAAATCTTCAGACAGGGAGAAGAGTGACCTGAGACCCTCTGTGTGTGGTGGCAGGTACAAGCCTGGGAGAAGCTCTGTGTTTGACATGGAGGTGGGGGAGGGGAGAGTGGGCAATAGGGGGGCATCTGGGAAGCAAGCGTCTAGACAGAACTGAAATAGTGCTTGTGGTTCCCAATGGTCTGTGTCTAGAATGCAGAGATTCAAAAGTTCCTGTGTGGCCCCAGGGTTCTGTGAGGACAGCAATACAAAGGGACTCCTGGGTCACTGAGATGATGGCAATCATGGGGTGGCGCCCCCAGAATTCTGGTGGGAGTGTTTACTCATCCCAGGTGGATTCCAGGAGGACAGAAGCTGACGGGGATGGATTAGAGATGAGTGGTTGTAAACAGCTCAGTTGAAGGGCAGCAGAAGGGGAGCACAGAGAGCAGCTGCACCCTGTGTCTCCAGGGAAGAGCAGTAAGCTCGCCTCCACCAGTGTCTTGTGCTCGAGGGTGGGGTGGGGCGGGAGACGGGGGTCACAGAGAGCACTCCTAGGAGGGCCAGAGGTTTGGGGGGTTTTTTTGAGGGCTGGACTTCGAGTTGACTTAATACTTACCAGAAAGAGACTATCACACATGAAAAGATCAAGGGGACAATGAGAGGATGAACAGAAGCCTGGACTGATAGAAAAGGGTTACCTTTTTTGCCATGAAGCAGAAGCATGCTATTTGTTGACTGAGTAAGGTTTTAAAACACATTTCATGATGTCACACTTCTGCTTAAAATCCTTCAACAGTTTCCCCCTGCATTTAGGATGAATCCTAAATCCTTAATAGGGCCTAACAGCCTCTGTGATATCGTGGCCCTGCCCACCTCGCCAGCACCTTCTAGCACCACTTCAGTCTAGTCTCACTGGTCATAACAATAATAAGCTAATGTTTGTTGAACAATTACTGTCCTCACAAACACACTATGAAGTAGGTATAAATGAGGAAACCAAGGTCCAGAGAGGTTCTGTAATTTGTCTAAGTTCACACAGTGTGTGGGGGGTCATAGCTGGGATTCAAACCCTTTGACTTTGGAACCTGGGCTCTTCACCACCACTCTGTCTGCCTGTTCACTTCCTCATGGTGCAAGCTCTTTCCCACTTCAACACTTGGTATACATTATTCCCTCTGTCTAGAACACTCTTCAAATTACCTCACTCTTTCTGTCTCAGCCTAAATGTCACTTCCTCCACGAAGCTTTCCCTGACAGCCATATCCCCAGGGCTAGGCTACATTCCAGTGCTATACAGAGTACCCTAGTTTTTCCTAAGAAGCACTTATTAGTAATTTTATTTTTATTTGTGTGTAATATAGTGCTGGTGGAAGGTTGGGTCAAAGTTTTAAAACTCAACCACATATACCAAAAAAAGTAAAGTTTTTTTTTTAAAGTGATCTAATTTTATTTTCCAGCCCTTCTCCCCTTGTTTGTATTTCTGACTTTTGTTTTGAACAGCATTAGTAAAGTCCTTATACAAATAGACAAGTAGTTGTAAGTGGTAAAAATTTATTTTTATCTACTGTCTTGCAAGCTGAGGGTTTTCTTCAAACAGATATCAGAAGAGCTGCTTTGTTCCAGTTTTTGTAAAACTTCGTAATTTGGTGGTTCCCAATGTGTTACAAGTTAGTAGAGGGTGTGTGCTATTGTGTATTCACTTAAAAAAAAGTTACTATGCAATGAAAATGGCACTTTACCTGTCATCTTCCTCCCCAAATCCCATAACCCTAGTCTAATCACGAGAGAAACAGCAGACAATTCCAGTGGAGGAGGGTCTTCCAATATCCCTGACCAGTGCTCCTCAAAACCGTCAGGTCCATCAAAACAGGGGAGCCTGAGAAACTGTCGCAGCCGAGAGGAGCCCAGGGAGACAGGACAGCTGAGTGTAATGTGTGTCCCGATGGGTCCAGAGACAAAAGGAGCCACCAGGTGAAGGCTATGGAAATCTGAGTGAAGTGTGGACTTTATTGATGATAATGTGTTAATATTGATTCATTGATTGTAACAATGTGCCATACTAACCCAATAATAATTAATAATATGGGAAACGGTGCTCGGGGAAGCAGGAGAGGGAAGGCGGTAAATGGGAAGTTTCAGCACTGTCTGCTCAGTTTTTCTGTAAATCTAAAACTTCTAAGAAATAGTTTATTAATTTAGAAAAAGATAACCTAAATTTTAAAAATGAAATTAAATCTGGAAGCTCTGGAACACTTTGCTGGAACCCAGGGTTTGGCAGAGCACACATGAAACTCCTGGTCTGATCAATGTGAATGAGTCTTGAGGTAATTCAGTGTACTCTGCACAGCAGAGTGGGACCATAGGAAGGACCGTGCAAGCTGAAGCCGTGCAAAGTGACCTTAATAATCAATGGGAAAAATTACCACTGTTTGGTGGCCTTTAAAATTTTTTTGTCAAAACGTTAAAAAGTCTCTTATTGTCAGTAATAATGAACAAAGAAATGCAAAAGTAGTAAAACTAATATTTAGTACACTGTAATTGGGAATATTGAGACTTAAAGTGCTTTATTTATTTTTTTTTAAGAAAATTTACCAAGACACCACTGCTAAGGATTTTCCTTTCCTCTGTCTCTAAATTCTTAACTGATATCTTAAGGCATACAGATTGGTCTTTCCTACTTACAGGAGACATTTTTGGGGGTGTATTTGATGTCTTTTTTTAACACTGAGGAATTTTATAGGAGTGAATACTTCATTAACTTCATTAAACAAAAAAATCCCCCATGATTTTTGTTCGTGAATACTCTAGTATTCAAAAGCTTCTGAGTTTTTAAATCCAATTGTTTAGCGGTATTTTAAAATTTTCAAAGTTACGGAGTAATTTATATAAGAAAAAAGGATGTTTCTTTCTGCAATGTTATCGTCCATGTACATGGAAAGTATGTATTTCTCTTTGGAAGAACTACCTTTTAAGAAGGTTGCATAGTGTAAGAGTGAAGATAATGTTCTCACACGCTCTCTGAACTGTCTTGCTGAGATTTAATAAAACACTTTCTACCGAAATAAAACAAAACAAACTTCCCTAGAATGGTTTGAATAGTGCTGGCCTTCTTCTTATGATGTAACTTGCAGTACAGAGTGAGCATCTCTTCTATCCATTTGCAAATTACCATACTCCTTTCTAAGTTTCGATCAGCTTCCAACATTTTATCACTTATGCCTCAATGTCATGACATATCTCTGAGAGTCACTTCAGTGTGAAATTTTGCTGGCATCACTTCCTCTGGGACATAGTCATCCTTTCCTGATTTATATTGATAAATTCATCATCACTGCACTCCTCTCACTGCATATCTAGGGTCTCTTGAATAGTGAGTGTCATCTCTGGTCAGCTGTTTCTTCTATAACTCCACTTATGATTGGTTCAGATTTCACCTCCAGCATTATCACTTTTTGTTTCTTTGCTGTACTTTCATTTTTGTTGGCTAATTCTCTCTTGAGTATCTATTTTGGTAAAGCTCCACGTGGTTTATTACCCAGAGATAAGGAGGCAACACAACTGTACTCTCTTTGTTGTCTGTGTGAGCTGAATAACTGATGTATAGTGACAATCACTGACAGCCTTTGAAAGAAGTGATGCATTGGCTGCTGACCTTGATGCTCATCTGTTATTTATGTGGTGATTTGTGGACTAAAAAACAGCAGTGAAGTTTGTACTTCATGCCATTACTTGCAGGTGATACTGTGACCAAAATTTCAACCATGTTGTTTGGGAACTGATATTATTTAACTAAACCATCGTAACTGACATTTGTGCACATTGTGACTGTGCCAAGTGAGGACTGCCTATATCCTATATGCCTACAAAATTAGTCCTAATCCTTTTGCTATCTTAAAATTCAATTAGCTATTATGAGAATACTATGACATATTGAGAGGATATCTACTCATTTTAAAGGAATACTGAAAAATGTGAGGGTTCATTTGGTCTCATACCTGTATTCATTGCTAGCACTGAAAACTTCAGAACACAAGTGCAGGACAGTGGAAGTCATCATCAAATAAATTTATTTTAAGGGCCAGCACTACATGATACTGTGATGGACACAGAAGATTAAAGGTCAGAAAACAGAAACCTTCAGATCGTAAGAGCTTGAACTCTGTGTGAACCAAGATATTTCCCTGCACCTCCTACCCATCTTCTGGTTCTCACAGAGGCTGAACCTGGCTCAGAAGAGGGACTTGGGCTAAGTAGCCTTTTGGAATTCTCTCAAATCCCTATAAATCCTAAATACAAAAAAAATCTATTATTTCAACAAGTAGGTCTAGCATGTTCAAAAATGTTTCTTCCCAGTATCCTGTGTGAGTTCTAAGCTGGAAGTAACCATTTTCTTCTCTCTGAAGCATGAACTCCTAGCTGAGATTGCCACTGAGAGGTTGGGCCCACACCCACCCACCCACCCATGTTATAAGCACTTATCCTCATGGATGTACAAAATCATACAACGTATTGTACTTGGCCAAGAAAACCTAACTACAAGGCAAGATACCCCCAGTGGCTGCAAAACCAAGTCCATGTATGAATACTCTTCCTTAGAAAATATTTTAGGTTGAAAAGTTTTTGTCACCCATTCAGGAAGGTTACCCTCTGAGGCTGCTCTGGTGCTGAAGCACAGAATAAACAGTTGTCAAATCCACTAATTGCTGGCTTCTTGGAGACAGTGTTCAGAAGCCATCTCAAAGCACAGTGTGCTCAAAGTACAGACTGAAAAACTGAGTGAGTGGATGAAGTTTGACTAATCTCAGAAGTTTTAATGGTGCCTGAGGATGGCAAAACAGAGTAGAACAAGAAAAGCAATAATGTACAATTAAGAAGCTAAACTGGAGTTCAGATTTTATTTCAGACTCTACTGTTTCCTGTATTTGATATTTTTAACAAGGAACCTAGTTAGACATTAAGGTTCCATGCAGGACTCCATTTTCTGGAATCTTACATAACATTAGGGATCTGATGAATATTAAGAGACTGGAAGATGATAAGGGAAGCTGGAGTTCAGTAAACTATTAGGCTCTCTCATAAAATGCCCATGGATAAAACAGAGCAATGCACTTGCATGATGTCATGCTTACAATTGAAACTGGTCATCCTGATGGAGCATTTGCCAGTGGTAGGGGTTGGGTTCCAGGGGCTTGTGCTAAGAGGGTGTAACCTACTGAAGGCAGCAAATGCAGGATGATTAGAGGGAGAGTTATAAAGAAAGTTTGTGAGCAAAGCTGAGAGTCAAGCTGAGAAGCCAAAAGCAACTAAAACATCTGGAGGCAGGCTCAAGGCTGAAAATGAGAGAAAAATGAGAAAAGTTCACACTCAAGTTTCTGTGTGAACAGAGGCTTTCATTTCACTTAGGTCAATACCTAGGCCTGGGATTACTGGGTTGTGTGGTAGGTTCCTGAAATTTATAAGAAACTGCTAACATGTTTTCCAAAGTGGCTGTACTATTTTGCATGTCCACCAGCAATATAAGAGCTCCAGTTGTTCCACAGCCTCATCAGCACTTGCTATTGTCAGGTTTTTGCTGTTCTTTTGGTTTGGTATTCAGGCATTCTATTAGGTGTATATTAGTATCACATTGTGGTTTTAATTTGCATTTTCCTAATGACTAATGACATTGAGCATCTTTTTATGTGCTTATTTGTCATCTGTATATCTTCTTTGATTTAGTGTCTTTTCAAGTCTTTTGCCCATTTATTTATTTTTAACTTACAGATTATTTCAAAGTACTAAATTTCAGATCAAGAGTTCCCATTGATTTTTTTAAATTTATTTTTTATTGAGGTAACATTGGTTTATAACATTATACAAATTTCAGGTGTACATCATTATATTTTGACTTCTGTATAGACTATATCGTGTTCACTACCAAAAGTCTAGTTGCTACCTGTCACCGTACAAATGTGCCCTTTTACACTTTTTTGCCCTACACACTTCCCCTCTGGTAGCTACCAATTTATTCTCTGTATCTATGTCTTTGTTTGTTGTTGTTTTTTTTATCTTCCACATATGGGCGAAATCATATGGTATTTGGCTTCCTTCTTCTGACTTATTTCACTTAGCATAATGCTTTCAAGCTCCATCCACGTTGTCACAAATGGCAAGATTTCATCTTTTTATGGCTGAGTAGTATTCTATATATATATACACACACACACCACATCTTCTTTATCCATTCATTCATAGACACGCACTTAGGTTGTTTCCAAGTCTTGGCTATTGTGAGTAATGCTGCAATGAACATAGGGATACATGTATCTTTTCAAATTTGTGTTTCCATGTTCTTTGGATAAATACCCAGAAGTGGAATAGCTGGATCATATGGTATTTCTATTCTTAATTTTTTGAGGAATCTCCATACTGCTTTCTATAGTGGCTGTACCAGTTTACATTCCCACCAGCAGTGTTTGATGGTTCTCTTTTCTCCATATCCTCTCCAACACTTGTTATTTCTTGTCTTTTTATTAATAGCCATACTGACAGGTATGAGGAGCTATCTCATTGCAATTTTGATTTGCATTTCCCTAATAATTAGTGATGCTGAACATCTTTTCATGTGCCTGTTGGCCATCTGCATATCTTCTTTGGAAAAATGTCTGTTCGTGTCGTCTGCCCATTTTTTGATTGGGTTGTTTGCTTTTTTGTTGTTGCATTGTATGAGTTCTTTATATATTTTGGATATTAACCCCTTATCAGATATATGGTTTGCAAATATCTTCTCCCAATTGTTAGATTGTCTTTTCATTTTGTTGATGGTTTCTTTTCCTTATTTCAAAGTACTAAATTTGGGATCAAGCATTCCCATTAACTTTTTTTTAAATTTAAAGGCCGTATTTTTGGAGAGGCCGGCCCCGTGGCCGAGTGGTTAAGTTTGAGAGCTCCACTGCAGGCGTCCCAGTGTTTAGTTGGTTCAAATCCTGGGCGCGGACATGGCACTGCTCATCAAACCACGCTGAGGCAGCATCCCACATGCCACAACTAGAAGGACCCACAACTAAGAATATACAACCATGTTCTGGGGGGCTTTGGGGAGAAAAAGGAAAAAATAAAATCTTTAAAGACTGTATTTTTGGAGCAGTTTTAAGTTCACAGCAAAATTGAGAGGAAGGTACAGAGATTTCCCATTTCCCCCCTGTGCCCGCATATGCATAGCTTCTTCCATTATTAACATCCCCCACCAAAATGGTATCTTTGTTTTAAAGGATGAACCTACTTTGACAAATCATAACCACCCGATGTGCATAGTTTACATTAGGGTTCACTCTTGGTGTCACATATTCTATGGGTTTGCATAAATGTATAATGACATGTACCCATTATTATAGTATCATATAGAGTGTTTTCATTGCCCTAAAAATCCTCTGCTGTCTGCCTGTTCTTTCCTCCCTTCACTCCCAACCTCTGATCTTTTTACTGTCACCGTAGTTTTGCCTTTTACAAAATGTCGTATAGTTGGAATCATACAGTATGTAGCCCTTTCAGATTGACTTCTTTCACTTAGTAATATGCATTTAAGTTTTCTCCATGTCTTTTCATGGCCTGATAGCTCATTTCTTCTTAGTGCTGAATAATACTCCATTGTCTGGATCTACCGCAGTTTATGTATCCATTCACCTGTTGAAGGACATCTGTGTTCTATGTTTCTTCCAAGTTTTGGCAATTATGAATAAAGCTGCTATAAACATCTGTGTGCGGGTTTTTGTGAGGATATAAGTTTTCAACTCCTTTGGGTAAATACCAAAGGGCACAATTGCTGGATCACATAGTCAGAGTATGTTTAGTTTGTAAGAAACTGCCACATTGTCTTCCAGTGGCTGCATTTTGCGTTCCCACCAGCAATGTATGAGAGTTCCTGTTGCTCCACGTCCTTGCTAGCATTTGGTGTTGTTAGTGTTCCAGAGTTAGGCCATTCTAATAGGTATATAGTGGTATCTCATTGTTTTAATTTGTATTTCCCTGATTACATTTGATATGGAGCATCTTTTCATATGCTTACTTGCTATCTGTATATCTTCTTTGATGAGGTGTCTGTTAAAGTTTTTGCCCATATCTTAATTGGGTTGTTTGTTTTATTATTGTTGAGTTTGAGAGTTCTTTATATATTCTGCATACAAGTTCTTTGTCAAATAGCTGATTTGCAAATATTTTCTGTCAGTCTGTGGCTTGTCTTTTCATTCTTTTAACAATGTCTTTCAAAGAGTGGAAGTTAAGAATTTTGATGAAGTCCAGTTTTTCAATGTATTCTTTTTATAGATCAAACTCTTTGACCCTAGCTCAAAGTCACAAAAGTTTTCTCTTGTTTTCTTCTAAGAGTTTGATAGTTTTATATTTTGCATTTAAGTCTATGATCAATTTTGAGTTAATTTGAAGTGTGTGAAGTATAGGTCAAGAGTCAATTGTTTTTTTGGCTGGGAGAAGAGGCAGCAGATGGATGCCCAATTATTCCAGCACCATTTTGTTGTAAAGACAATCATTTCTCCATTGATTTGGCTTTTCACTTTGGTCAAAAATCGTTTGGCCATTTATGTATATAGTCTACTTCTGGACTGGAATTGGCTTTTTTTTTTTCTTAAAGGGCCAGACACTAAATACTTTAGGCTTTGCAGGCTATATGGTCTCTGTAGCAAATACTTAACTTGGCTATTATAGCATGAAGACAGTCATAGACAATATGTAAACAAGTGGGCATGACTATATTCCATAAAACTTTATTTACAAAAATAGTCAGTGGGCCAGATTTGGCTCATAGACTGCAGTTTCCCAGTCCCTGCTCTATTCTGTTCCATTGATTTTTGTCTCTCTCTTCAGTATACACTGTGTTGGTTACTATAGCTGTATAGTAAGTCTTGAAATCAGGTAATGTGAGTCCTCTATTCTTTTTCCTCATTTGTTTTGGATGTTCTACTTTCTTTGCCTTTCCATAGAAATCTGCAAAATAAATTCTGCTAGGAAGATCAATTTGGGGAAAATTGAAGAGTTAACAATATTAATTTTTCCAATCTTTGAACTTAATAAACCTCTTTGTTTGTTTAGGTCTTCTCTGATTTCTTTTATCAGTCTTTTATAATTTCCAAATATTTGAGGATTTTCAAGATATCTTCATATTATTGACTTCTAGCTTAATTCTGTTGTGGTCAGACAATATACTCTGTACAATTTCAATTTTTAAAAATTTGTTAAGGTTTGTTTCATGGCCCAGAATATGATCTATTTTGATGAATATTCCATCATACAAATGAATATGTGTTCTGCTCTTGTTGGGTGGATTGCTCTATAAATGTCAATATGGTCAAGTTGGTTGATAGTATTATTCAGGTCTTCTGTATCCTTGCTTTTTGTCTACCTATTACAGAGGGAGGAGTGTTGAAGTCTTCAGGTATATTTGTGGATTTGTCTCTTTCTCTTTTCAGTTATGTCAGTTTTGCTTCGTGTATTCTGGAGCTCTGTTCTTGGGTGCATACAAATTTAAAATTGTTGTGTCTTCCTGGGCAGTTGGCCCTTTCATCACTATATAATTTTCCTCTTTACTGCTGGTAATTTTCCTTGTCTGAAGTCAATTTTGTCTGATATTGAAAGAGTCAGTCCAGCTTTTTTCTGATTAGTATTTGCATGGGCTATCTTTATATATATGTATATAAAATCTCTATATAGGTATAATCTATAATTTATAAAATCTTATTTAAAGTAGGTTTCTTGACAGCAACATATAGTTATATAGTTTGGTCTTTTAAAAATTGAATCTGAGAATTTCTGTTTTAATTGGTATGTATAAACCATTTACATTTACTGTGATAATTCAAATGGTTGGATTTAGAAGTACTATTACATTATTTTCCTGTTCGTCTTCTCTGTTTCTTGCTTCTCTTTCCCCTTTGCTTGGCTTTTTTTGGGATTTTCTTGTATATTTATTAGAATCTACTTTAATTTATCTATTGGCTTTTTTTTGCTTGTTGTAAACTTTATTTCCATTTCTGTAAAAAAGACAATTGCAAACAATGAATTATCTCCCTTTAAAATGTCTATTAATGACCCAAGATCCAAGAAACAAGTCCTGTTAACATGTGCTAAATACTATATTACAGATTTTTTTTGAATATACACAGGTAAAAGAGTGTATACCATATGGAGATACGAATGCATAGATAGGTACTTGATAGGCAGAAAAAGTACTGTAAACATGGTATAATATACGTAATATTTTTTGAGCCAGATATTGGCATACATAAATTTTTTTATTAAGATTATGATAGTTTACAACCTTGTGAAATTTCAGTTGTACATTATTGTTAGTCATGTTGTAGGTACACCACTTCACCCTTTGTGCCCTCCCCCAACCTCCCCCTTTCCCCTGGTAACCATCGATCAGAACTCTTTGTCTATATGTGAGCTTCCACCTATGAGTGGAGTCATACAGAGTTCGTCTTTCTCTGTCTGGCTTATTTCACTTAACATAATTCCCTCAAGGTCCATCCATGTTGTTGTGAATGGGATGATTTTGTCCTTTTTTATGGCTGAGTAGTATTCCACTGTATATATATACCACATCTTCTTTATCCAATCATCTGTTGATGGGTACTTAGGTTGGTTCCACGTCTTGGCTATTGTAAATAATGCTGTGATGAACATAGGGGTGCATGGGACTTTCAGAATTGCTGATTTCAGGTTCTTAGGATAGATACCCAGTAGTGGGATGGCTGGGTCATAAGGTATTTCTATTTTTAATTTTTTTTTAAAGATTTTATTTTTTCCCTTTTTCTCCCCAAAGCCCCCTGGTACATAGTTGTATATTCTTTGTTGTGGGTCCTTCTAGTTGTGGCATGTGGGACGCTGCCTCAGTGTGGTCTGATGAGCAGTGCCATGTCCGCGCCCAGGATTCGAACCAATGAAACACTGGGCTGCCTGCAGCGGAGCGCGCGAACTTAACCACTCGGCCACGGGGCCAGCCCCTCTATTTTTAATTTTTTGAGGAATCTCCCTACTGTTTTCCATAGTGTCTGCCCCAGTTTGCATTCCCACCAACAGTGTATGAGGGTTCCTTTTTCTCCACAACCTCTCCAACATTTGTCACTTTTTGTTTTGGATATTTTTGCCATTCTAACAGGCGTAAGGTGATATCTTAGTGTAGTTTTGATTTGCATTTCCCTGATGATTAGTGATGATGAACATCTTTTCATGTGTCTATTGGCCAGCCGTATATCTTCTTTGGAGAAATGTCTGTTCATGTCCCCTGCCCATTTTTTGATCAGGTTGTTTGATCTTTTGTTGTTGAGCTGTGTGAGTTCTTTATATATTATGGAGATTAACCCTTTGTCGGATAAATAACTTGTAAATATTTTTCCCAATTAGTGGGCTGTTTTTTTGTTTCAATGCTGTTTTCCTTTGCCTTGAAGAAGCTCTTTAGTCTGATGAAGTCCCATTTGTTTATTCCTTCTATTGTTTCCCTCATCTGAGGAGTTACGGTGTCCAAAAAGATTCTTTTGAAACTGATGTCAAAGAGTGTACTGCCTATATTCTCTTCTAGAAGACTTATTGTTTCAGGTCTAATCTTTAGGTCTTTGATCCATTTTGAGTTTATTTTGGTGAATGGTGAAAAAGAGTGGTCAATTTTCATTCTTTTACATGTGGCTTTCCAGTTTTCCCAGCACCATTTGTTGAAAAGACTTTCTTTTCTCCATTGTAGGCCCTCAGCTCCTTTGTTGAAGATTAGCTGTCCATAGATGTGTGGTTTTGTTTCTCGGCTTTCAATTCTGTTCCATTGATCTGTGCACTTGTTTTTGTACCAATACTGTGCTGTTTTGATTACTGTAGCTTTGTAGTATGCTTTGAAGTCAGGGATTGTGATGCCTCTGGCTTTGTTCTTCTTTCTTAGGATTGCTTTAGCAATTCGGGGTCTTTTATTGCCCCATATGAATTTTAGAATTCTTTGTTCAGTTTCTGTAAAGAACGTCATTGGGATTCTGATTGGGATAGCATTAAATCTGTAGATTGCTTTAGGTATAATGGACATTTTAACTATGTTTATTCTTCCAATCCAAGTACATGGAATGTCTTTCCATCTCTTTATGTCGTCATCCATTTCTTTCAGAAAAGCCTTGTAGTTTTCATCATATAAGTCTTTCATTTCCTTAGTTAAACTCACCCTGAGATATTTTATTCTTTTTGTTGTGATTGTGAATGGTATTGTGTTCTTGAGTTCTTTTTCTGTTAGTTCCTTATTAGAGTATAGAAATGATACTGATTTATGTAAATTGATCTTATACCGTGCAACTTTGCTGTAGTTGTTGATCACTTCTAAAAGTTTTCCAATGGATTCTTTGAGTTTTCTATAAATAAAATCATGTTGCCTGCAAACAGCGAGAGTTTCACTTCTTCCATCCCTATTTGGATTACTTTTATTCCTTCTTCTTGCCTAATTGCTCTGGCCAAAACCTCCAGTACTATGTTAAATAAGAGTGGTGATAGAGGGCATCCTTGTCTTCTTCCTGTTTTCAAGAGGATGGGTGCTCAGTTTTTGCCCATTGAGTATGATGTTGGCTGTGGGTTTGTCATATATGGCCTTTATTATGTTGAGGTAGTTCCCTTCTATGCCAATTTTGTTCAGAGTTTTTATCATAAATGGCTGTTGGGTCTTGTCAAATGCTTTCTCTGCATCTATTGAGATGATCATGTGGTTTTTATTCCTCAGTTTGTTGATGTGGTGGATCACGTTGATTGATTTGCGAATGCTGAACCATCCCTGTGTCCCTGGTATGAATCCCACTTGATCATGATGTATGATCCTTTGGATGAATTGCTGAATTCGGGTTGCCAAAATTTTTTTGAGAGTTTTTGCATCTATGTTCATCAGCGATATTGGCCTGTAGTTCTCCTTTTTCGTGCTGTCCGTGTCAGGCCTTTGATATCAGCGTGATGTTGACCTCATAGAATGTGTTAGGAAGTGTTCCATCTTCCATAATTTTTTGGAATAGCTTGAAGAGGATAGGTATTAAATCCTCTCTGAAAGTTTGGTAGAATTCCCCAGGAATGCCATCTGGTCCTGGGGTTTTATTCTTTGGGATGCTTTTGATGGTGGTTTCAATCTCTTTCCTTGTGATTGGTCTGTTCAAATTGTCTTCTTCTTCTTGAGTGAGCTTTGGGAGATTGTAGGAGTCCAAGAATTTATCCATTTCCTCTAGGTTATCCATTTTGCTGGCATATAGTTTTTCATAGTATTCTCTTACAATCCGTTGTATTTCTGTGGAGTCTGTTGTTATTACTCCTCTTTCATTTCTGATTTTGTTTATTTGAGCTTTCTCTCTTTTTCTCTTTGTAAGTCTGGCTAGGGGTTTGTCAATTTTATTTATCTTCTCAAAGAACCAGCTCTTTGTTTCATTGATCCTTTCTACTGCCTTTTTTGTTTCAATAGCATTTATTTCTGCTCTGATTTTTATTATTTCTCTCCTTCTGCTGACTTTGGGCTTTGTTCTTCTTTCTCTAATTCAGTTAGGTGTATTCTAAGATTGCTTATTTGGGATTTTTCTTGTTTGTTAAGATGTGCCTGTATTGTGATGAACTTTCCTCTTAATACAGCTTTTGCTGTATCCCATATGAGTTGGTATGGCATGTTATCCTTTTCATTTGTCTCCAGGTATTTTTTTATTTCTTCTTTAATTTCTTCAATGATCCATTTCTTGTTCAATAGCATATTGTTTAGTCTCCACATCTTTGTGCCTTTCTCAGCTTTTTTCTTTAATTAATTTCTAGCTTTATAGCATTATGATTGGAGAAGATGCTTGTTATTATTTCAATTTTTTAAAATTTGTAGAGGCTTGCCTTGTTTCCCAACATGTGGTCTATCCTTGAGAATGTTCCATGAGTGCTTGAGAAGAATGTGCATTCTGCTGTTTTGGATGGAGTGTTCTATATATGTCTATTAAGTCTGTTTTAGCTTTTCATTTAGCTCCACTGTTTCTTTGTTGATTTTCTGTCTGGATGATCCGTCCATTGATGTGAGTGGGGTGTGAGGTCCCCTACTATTATTGTGTTATTTTTTGATATCTTCTTTTAGGTTTGTTAATAGTTGCTTTATGAACTTTGGTGCTCCTGTGTCGGGTGCATGGATATTTATAAGCGTTATTTCTTCTTGATGAAGTGTCCCTTTGATCATTATGTATTGGCCTCTATGTCTCTCTTTACCTGCCTTATCTTGAAGTGTGTTTTGTCTGATATAAGTATTGTGACACCTGCTTTCTTTTGTTTGCTATTAGCTTGGAGTATTGTCTTCCACCCCTTCATTCTGAGCCTGTGTTTGTCCTTGGAGCTGAGGTGTGTTTCCTGGAGGCAACAAATTGTTGGATCTTGTTCTTTAATCTGTGTTGTCACTCCGTGTCTTTTTATTGGAGAGTTCAATCCGTTTACATTGAGGGTGAGTATTGATGCATGAGGGCTTAATGCTGTCATTCTGTTGCTCGTTTTCCGGTTTTCCTGTGTTTCTTTTGTTTCTCGTCCTGTGTGTTTTAGCCTACCCATTGACTTCTGCAATTTCTTATGCTGGGTTTCTTAAATTTTTCCTTATTTATGTTTTGTGTCTCTGTTCTGTTTTTTAGTTTAGTTGCTACCCTGAAGTTTGTATTCAGAATCTCGTGTATAACATAGTCCGTTTTCTGGTGGCCTCTTACTTCCTTAGCCTAGACTGTTTCAATCCATTTCCTCCTCCCCTCCTAAATTATTATTTTCGTCTCTTATTCCTACTTGTGTTGTGAGTTTGTGGTTAGAGTGATAAGATTGTCTTTGCTTTGGTGATTTCCTTCCCTTTATCCTAATGCTATAGTTGAATATTTGCTATCCTATTCTGATTCTATTTGTCTCCCTAATCTGTGTTTTGTGACCCCTTTCTTCCCCCCTTTTTTTTCAGATATGAGAGCCTTCTTGAGGATTTCTTGTAGTGGAGGTCTTGTGGCTATGAAGTCCCTTAACTTTTGCTTGTGTGGAAAAGATTTAATTTCTCCTTCATATCTGAAGGATATTTTTGCTGGGTAAAGTATTCTTGGCTGAAGAGTTTTTTCCTTTAAAGTTTTGAATATGTCATTCCATTCTCTCTTAGCTTGTAAGTGTTCCTTAGAGAAATCCACTGAAAGTCGGATAGGGTTTCCTTTGTAGGTTATTTTCCTCTGCTTTGCTGCCCTAAGTATTCTTTCTTTGTCATTCATTTTTTCCATTTTTACTACTATATACCTTGCAGTAGGTCTTGTTACATTGACAAATCTAGGAGATCTGAAAGATTCCTCCACACACATTTCTCTCTCAATCCCTGGATTTGGGAAGTTCTCTTCTACTATGTCGTTGAGCACACTTTCTGCTACATTTTCCTTTTCCACACCTCAGGAATTCCGATGATTCTTATGTTGCATCTTCTCATTGAGTGAGCTATTTCTCGGATATTTTCTTCAGTTTGTAAATTCTTAGTTCTCTTTCTTTCTCTGTCTGGAGCCATTCAGCCTGTCTGTCTTCGATTATGCTAATTTTCTCCTCTATGGTGTCTACATGGGCATTCAGGGAGTCCGTATTCTGTTTTACCTGACCATTGTATTTTTCATCTCTAGTATTTCTGATTGATTCTTCTTTATAGTTTCAATCTCTTTTGTGAGGTAACTCTAGAACTCGTTGACTTGTTTCTCTATATTTCCCTTCACCTCATTGAGTATTTTGATGATAGCTATTCTGAATTCATTTTCACTTAGTTTACCTATTTCTTAGTGCTCAGGACATAATCCTCTGTTTTTATTATTTTCCTTCTGGTCTGGAGCTTTTATAAATTGCTGGATGGTAGAGGAGCAGTTTTGCTCATAATGCTATTATTTGGTTGCAGTTGGAGCCTGTCGCCACTAGATGGGCATCAAGAGCTGGGTGTTCTGAGCCCTCTGCCTTCAGCTGCAATGGCAGCGTGCAGCACGTGTTGGGAGAGGAGCGGCACTGTTTCTCGCATGCAGACCTGGATTCTGATCAGCTCTTGCTGTCTGGTTTCCTGGGGCCCTGGCTTCATTGGGTCCCCCCACGTGAAAGCTTTCCCCCATTAGAGGGTTTCCACTGCACGGGTGGTCAGAGTCCTGGAGAACCCTGTGGATTCACAGCCCCTCCCCTGCTCCTTCCCTTCCTCACAGCAGTGATCCCAGTTTCTAGGGGAGGGAGCAAAATTCTCTCTTACCCTGTTCCAGCTCCTCCGAGGGCAGCTCCATCCTCTCCGCCGTCTGTCATTTGGCTGCTGTGGGTCTCTGACGATTTCTCTTATTAGGATTTCTTCTTTTGATTGGAAAGCAGTTGCTCTTTTTGGTTGTAATTTGGAGGGGAGAGAGTCCTGGGTGAGCTCACTCCACCATGTCACTGACATCACTCAAGACTTTCTGGAGTCTTATTGCTTTCTAATGGCAGTCTAGAACACCATTTCCCAGCTTCCACATCCCCGGCATCGTCCCTACAGCTCCCGTGGCTGGCGCCGGTGGCAGCACGAGCGAGGCAGCGGAAGAGCCACTGGGCCATCACTGGTGGACAGTTGGGAGCCTCAAGAGCACTTTTTTAATTTTACCTTTTTTCCCCCTGCTTTTTCTCCCCAAATCCCCCCAGTGCATAGTTGCATATTCTAGTAGTAGGTCCTTCTAGTTGTGGCATGTGGAGCGCCACCTCAGCATGGCCTGATGATCAGTACTAGGTCTGTGACCAGGATCTGAACTGGCTAAACCCTGGGCTGCTGAAGCGGAGTGCACAGACTTAACTACTCGGCCATGGGACTGGCCCCAAAGCATTTTTACATATGTTTATGTTTATTCACTTACACATCTCCTGTCTTGTGGCAGTTTTTAGTAGTTAGTTGTTAGTTTTAGTTTAGTTAGTAAGATATTTTAAAGCATTTTGTTTTGGAAGGTTCTGTTTTTAATTATCTTTTTATTAAGGAAAATTTCAAATATATTACAATTAAGAGAATAATGTACTTTCATGTAACTGTCACCCAACTTCAACAATTAACATAAATTGTTTCTTCTGTACTCCCACACTATTCTGACCCCATTATTTTGAAGTAAATCTCAGACATCAGGCAGTTATATCAGTAAATGTTTCAGTATGTATCTAAAAAATACAAACTTAGAAAATGATCACACTACTATTATCAAACCTAGAAAGTTCACAATAATTTCTTAATATCATTGATTATCCAATCAGTGTTTAAATTCCCTTGATTGGCTCATAAGTGTTATTTTTATTTTTACAGTTTATTTGTTGGAATTAGACTACAAGTACAGTCCATGAATGGCAATTAGTTGAAATGTCCCTTAAGTCTCTTAATCCGTAGGTTCTGCTCCATTGCTTTTACTCTTTTTCCTTAAAATTTTTTGGTTGAAGAAACTAGATCAATTATCTATAGTCTTGATTCTGGTGATTGCATCCCTATGGTTTAGGATGTTTCTTTGTCCTCTGTGTTTCCTATTAATTGGTAGTTAGATTCAGAGGTTTGATCAGATTTAAGTTTAATTCTTTTTGGCAAGAATACTTCATAGGTGGTGGTGTGTTCTTCCTTTGGAAAGCACATAGTATCTGGTTATCTGTTTATGATGTCAGTGATGTTTGATGATTAATGACTAGATCCATTAATTCACTAGAGTTTTCAAAATGTTGATTTTGAAGTTTTTAGTTTTGATGAAGCTCAATTGATCAATTTTTCCTTTTATGGATCATACTTTTGGTGTAATATCTGAGAAATCTTTGCCTAACCCAAGGTCACAAATATTTTCTCCTATGTTTTCTTCTAGAAGTTTTATAGTTTTAGGTTTTATGTTAGTTCTTTGATCCCTTTTTTTTATTTTTGAAGAAACTGTTCATGAGAAGGGCTGCATCCAATAGAATTTTTTACACCAACAAAATGCCAGTTTATCTTCTCTATTAACAATACAAGATCTCAGCAAATGCAAATGGCATTACATGAATAATTCCATAAATGGTTTAAACTAAACATTTCAATTTTAAATGATATTTTCAGAGACCTTTTCGTTCATATATTAATATTGATTTTTTTCAAAAAGGAAAGATCCTGCATTTCCTAAGGAAAAAGTATGTAGACACTAAAAAAAACCTGACAAAGATAATATAAAAAAATGAATGTAAATACTGTCTTTTATTCTGCTATACTGCACAGGTCTTAGCACACGAATACAGTCGTCCCTTGGTGTCCTTGGGGGATTGGTTTCAGGACCCCCTCCCCCTGCCACAGGTACCAAAATCTGTGGATGCTCAAGTCCCTTGGATAAAATGGCGTAGTATTTGCATATAACCTACTCACATCCTCCCGTGTACTTTAAATCCTCTCTAGATTACTTGTAATACCTCATACAATGTAAATGCTATGTAAGTAGTTGTTATACTGTATTGTTTAGGGAATAATGACAAGAAAACAAGTGTTCAGTACAGAGGCAACCATTGTAGGCTTTTCGAGCCCCAGTTGCTTGAATCCACAGATGCAGAATGCACAAATATGGGCGGCCTACTGCAGCCACAAATAATATATATTTGTAAAGACTTTTGTTCCACAGTCAAATATGTTATTATTTTGTATTGTGGTAAAAGGTACATAGTTCAATGGCATTGAGTACATTCACATTGTTTTGTCTCTGATCCATTTTAAATTAATATTTGTATGTGGTGAGAAGAATGGATTTACATGAATTGCTTTTGCGTATTGATATCAATAGTTCCAGATCCACTTGTTGAAAAGACTATTCTTTTCCCACTGAATTGCTTTTTCACTATTGTCAAAAATCGTTTGTCCTATAAGTGTAGGTCTACGGAGTCTCTGTTCTGTTCCATTGGTCTATTTATCAGTCCTTATGCCAATAGCACACTGTACTGATTACTGTAGCTTTATAAGAAGTCTTCAAATCAGGTAGTGTTAGCCCTCTGTATTAGGGTTCTCCAGAGAAAAAGAACCAATAGAATATGCATATATATATATATATATATATATAAGAGATTTATCATAAGGAATTGACTTATGTGATAATGGTACCTGAGAAGTCCCACAATCTGCCACCTACAAGCTGGAGACCCAGGAGAGCTGGTGGTGTAGTTCCAGTCTGAGTGCAGAAGAAGACTTATATCTCAGCTCAAAACAGTCAGGCAGAGAGCAAATTCTCCCTTTCCCAGCCTTGTATTCTATTCAGGCCTCCAACAGATTGGATGAGGCCCACCCACTTTGGGGAGGGCAATCTGCTTTACTCAGTCTACCTATTCACATGCTAATCTCATCTGGAAACACTATCATAGACACACCCAGAATAACATTTAACCAAATATCTGGGCACCCCATATTCCAGTCAAGTTGACATTTAAATTACTGGTCACACCTTCTAACTTTATTCTTCTTTTTCAAAGTTGATTTGTCTTTTTAAGGGCCTTTGTACTACCATATACATTTTAGAATCAGATTGTCAATTTCTATAAAAGAAACTGCCAGGATTGCATTGAATCCGTAGATCAATTTGGGGAGAAATTATATCTTAACGATATTAAGTCTTCTGACCCATGAACAAAGTATATCTCTCCTTTTATGGAGTCTTTAAAATTCCTCAGAAATATTTTGTATTTTTTTAATGTATAAGTCTCTTACATCTTCTGGTAGATTTACTCCTAAGTTTATCATATTTTTGGTGCTATGTAAATGATATTTTTAAAAATTTCAATTTCTGATTGTTGCAGGTGCATAAAAATCCAATTGATTTTTATACATTGCTCTTGTATCCTTCAACTTTGCTTAACTCCTTTATTAGGTCTATTAGCTTTTTAATAGATTCCATAATATTTTCGATATAAACAAGCATGCTATTTGCACATTAAGGCAGTTTTACTTCCTCTTTTTCAATACGGATGCCTTTTATATCTTTTCCTGCCTGATTGAACTGGCCAGCACCTCCATTGCAATGTTGAAAAGAACTGTTGAGCATAGACCCTCTTGCCTTGTCCCTGATCTTGAAGCAGAAAGCATTCAGTCTTTCACCGTAGTATGTAAGTTTTTTCTAGATGTTCTTTATGAGTTTGTGGGAGTTCCTTTTTATTTCAAGCTTGCTAACAGTTTTTATGAGGAATGGATGTTGGATTTTGTCAAATATGTTTTCTGCACCTATTGAGCTGATCATATGGTCTTCCTTTTTAGTTTGTTAACATGGTGAATTTCAGTGATCAGTTTTTGAGTGTTAAACCAACCCCGCACTCTTGGGATAAATTATCTTGATCGTGATGTATTACACACTTTATATATTGTTGGATTTGATTTGCTAAAATATTGTTAAAATATTTGCATAAGTGTTCATGAAGAACATTGGTCTGTGGTTTTCTATTCTTGTAATGTCTTTGTTTGAGTTTGGTGTCAAGGCTATGCTGTCCTCAAACATTGAGAAGTATTCCCTTCTCTTCAAACTTTTGGAAGAATTTGTGTATAACTGGTATTATTTCTTCCTTAAATGTTTGGTAGAATTCACCAGTGAAGAAATATAGGCCTGGAATTTTCTTTGTGATGAATTTTTTTGTGATAAGATTTTAACTACAAATGCTCTTTAAATAGATATATGGCTATTCTGGTTATCTATTTCTTCTTGAGTAGGTTTTAATAGTTTGTGTCTTTTGAAGAATTTATCCATTTAAAAATAGAACTACCATATGATCCATCTATCCCACTTCTGGGTATATATTTGAAGGAAAAAAAATCACTCTCTCAGAGCAATATCTCTGAATAACCCCCATGTTCATTGCAGCATTATTTACAATAGCCAAGATGTGGAAACAGCCTAAGTGCCCATTGATGGATGAGTAAAGAAGAGTTGATACATATATATAAGATTGAATATTATTCAGCCATAAAAAGAAGGAAATCCTGCCTTTTGCAACAATATGGATGGGCCTTGAGAGCATTATGCTAAGTGAAATAAGTCAGACAGACAAAGACAAATACTGTATCATCTCACTTGTATGTGGAATATAAAAAAACCCTGAACTTATAAAAACAGAGATTGGTGGTTGCTAGAAGCAGGGGGTGGTGATAGGGAGGAAATAGGTGAAGGTGGTCAAAAGGTACAAACTTCCGGTTATAAGCTTATTATAAGCATAATAAGTTCTGGGGATCTAATGCACATCATGGTGACTGTAGTTAACAATACTGTATATTTGAAAGTTGCTAAGCAAGTAGATCTTAAAAGTTCTCATCACAAGGAAAAAAATTGTAACTATGTGAGGTGATGGGTGTTAACTAAATTTATTGTGATAATCATCTCACAATATATACATATCAAATTATTATTTACACTAATACAATGTTATATGTCAATTATGTCTGAACGAAACTAGGGGAAAAAAAGAAGTGTTGCTCTTTGGAGTCCAATTACCTTGAAATACAAACCCAGAGCCCATGCTTTATTGCTTGAGGACTATTTTAATTTTTTTAATTGATGTTCTAATAATTTATAACATTGGGTATTTCCGTTGCACTTTATTATTTGTCAGTCACCATACATATGTGACCCTTTACCCCTTTTGTCCACTCCCAGCCTCTGTCCCCTCTGGTAAGCACTGATCTGTTCTCTTTGTCCATGTATTTGTTTATCTTCCACACTTGAGTGAAATCATATGGTGTTTGTCTGTCTCTATCTGGCTTATCTCACTTAACACGATACCCTCAAGGTCCATTCATGCTGTTGCAAATGGGACAATTTTGTCTTTTTTATGGCTGAATAGTATTCCACTGTGTATATACACCATATCTTCTTTATCCATTCGTCAGTTGATGGGCACTTGGGTTGCCTCCATATCTTGGCTATTGCGAATGATGCAGCAGTGAAAATAGGGGTGCATAAGTCTCTTTGAATTGTTGATTTCAAATTCTTTGGATAGATACCCAGTAGTGGGATAGCTGGGTCATATGATATTTCCATTTTTAGTTTTTTGAGAAATCTCCATACTGTTTTCCATAGTGGCTGCACCAGTTTGCATTCCCACCAGCAGTGTAGTGGGGTTCCTTTTTCTCCACACTCTCTCCAACATTTGTTGTTTTTTTATCTTGGTGATTATATCCATTCTAACAGATGTAAGATGATATCTCATTGTTGTTTTGATTTGCATTTCCCTGACGATTAGTGATGATGAACATCTTTTCATGTGCCTGTTGTTCATCTGTATATCTTTGGAAAAATGTATGTTCATATTGAGGATTATTTTTGATATTTAATATATAGACTGCTGGACCCTGCGCCTAGAGATTATGATTCTTTAAGTCTGGGATGAGGCCAGGAAATCCACATTTTTATGTCTCCCAGTGATTCTGATGTGAGGCCAGGACTGAGAGCCACTGGAGCAGATGGCCTTTGAAAGTTCGTGTCACTCAGTCCTTGGACTAGGAGCACTGGGTGGGCAGTGCTGCCCTCTAGTGCCTCTGGCTGTGAGCGAGTGACTGGCTGTGTGAGCGCTGATGGTCTTGTCCCTGACACTACTCTGGAGCTTCCTGTCCAGCTGCCTGGAGATCTCAGCGGCATAGAGGGCAGCAGCAGCTGCAGGAAGCAGGAGCTGGTGGGGTAGGAGATGCCATGTTCTGCTCACCTTCTCTTCATCCCACTGGTGAGGGAGACAGTCCCACCCTAAGGTTCTGGGGATGGCCGAATGCTCAACACCTGATGCTGGACCTATGAGAAAGACATCATAGATATCACAGCCCAGGGGAGGACGACACCAAGCACCATGCAGGCCCACTGGGTCAGGCTCACGGGGGCCAGAACTGTTGCAGCAGCAGCTGCAGGAGGCTGGGGCAGGGAGGGTAGGAACAACAGAATTAACGAAAGATTCAAGCTGCTCTGTGGGTATATTGACCTGCCTCTAAGAAGCTGCTGCGAGCTGCTTTTTAACTGATTTTTGTTAACCTGTCATTCAGTGCTCTTTGGCTGAAAGAGTCGTCCCCTTCCCGTATTACAGAATTTGCAAGTTCAGGAAACATGTTGAACTGGCTCCAATTCATCCCGTCTTCAGACTGAGACTCTCCTTAAATGATCTTAAATGTAAGGATCCATTTTGGTTTCATTTTGCTCTCTATTAAAGGGCATTTAAGAAAAATATTCATCAGTCCATTTCCTTGTCAAATCATTTTCAGAATATTCTTCTTTATAGCTAGCAAGAAATCCCTCATGCTAATGATTGGCTTTTTTTTGCCTTTTGTTTTTTAAATTGTAGTTAAACATACTTAACATATAATTTACTATTTTAACCGTTTTTAAGTGTAAATTTCATTGTCATTAGCTACATTCACAATGTTGTGCAACCATCACCACTATCCGTTTTCAGAACTTTTTCATCATCCCAAAGAGAAACTCTGTACCTATTAAGTAATAACTCCCTACCCCTTTCTTCCCCAGCCCCTGGGAAGGTTTGTTCTTGATTCACGTGAATTAGTCTTGTCTTTGAAACTAGATTTTTAAGTGTCTTGAGAGCAGGCAGATAACACAAATGTCTTTGTATCTTTGACCCTGCCCAGCTCAAGGGTGAGCACAGACTGAGTGTTCACCACACGTGTTCAGTGGTGGACTGGATGCTGGGGGAAGGACCAAATAGCCTCTTCAGAGATTTTGAGCCTAAGAATTTTGGGGGTGGGGGCTGCCCCATGGCTGAGCGGTTAAGTTTGTATACTCCGCTTTGGTGGCCCAGGGTTTCACCGGATCCTGGGTGCAGACATGGCATGGCTCATCAGGCCATGTTGAGGCGGCATCCCACATAGCACAACCAGAAGGGCCTACAGCTAGAATATACTGCTATATACTGGGGGGCTTTGGGGAGAAAAAGAAGAAGAAGAAAAATAAGATTGGCAACAGTTGTTAGCTCAGGTGCCAAATTAAAAAAAAAAAAGAATTTTGGGGCTGTGGGACCGCTCTGATCAGGGCAAAAACTTCTTAAGGAAAATCCAAAGTCCTGGAGTGTTGGAGGCAAATCACAGTGTCAACAGGGCCATGAAGTTAACATTAACATGTGGATCGGTGGACACAGGGGCGGTGGGTACTGAGGTTGAACAGAAAAAAGCTTGCCCTGCCTAAAGGTGCTCAAATTCAGATTTTCATAAAACTTTCAGCCGAACATTGCAACTATGGTGGGTTCAACTGAAGAGCCACAAGTTTGTGGTCCTTAATCAAAAGCCTCACCAATAACCCATCTCCATGGGTGGGCAGGATGCTCTAAGATCTGTAGAGGCTGTTCTGGAAAATCCAGCTTCAGAAGTGAGCCTCACCATGGGCCTCGATGGAAGGCACTGTTTATGTTTCTTCTCACCTGTCTCAAGCTTGACCACAGGCTGAAAGGAGTCCTTATTTAACTCTTAGGAAGCTATTTAAGAGGCCAGCAGCTGTGTCCTTTCCTTCCCACATTGGACGTGGTCCTCTTCCTGAACCTCTCAATACTGCCCACCTTACTACCTGTGACGTCAGAACCTTCACTTCCTAAGACTTCACAAGACAATGTGTGCCCCATCCTCTTGTGTGTGTCTTAGTTACCTTCGCAGCACGGGTGATGTAGGTCATGGAGTTCCTCTGGCCTAGCCACTCTCTCTCTTATGGGGCATGCAGTGTTCATAATGACTCAGTTATCTGGGGGTAGATGCCAGACTATGGTCTTAAGGAGACAGCTGAGCCATCAGGGTAAAGGGACTAGAGAGACATGAAAGAGTGTATGCTGCCTGTGACCTTGGCACCTTTAGGCCCAGGCTCTGAGACCCATGCAGACAACCAGTCACCCTCATCTTAACACCGAGTCACATGAGCTTCCCTGGACAGATAAAGGTCGGTGATGCTGTGCGTGTCCTGGGAAACAGGAGGGCTTTGTTCTCAGTCTGGTACTCTGGTTGCATCCTCTGTGAGGCGGGGATGACAAGTTCTCAAATGTGGAGGCATTAGGTTCCAAGACCCTGAAAGCCTAGGGAGAGGATGGCTAGTGAGGCTTAGATTATGCTGAGCCCCACCTTTGTTCTGTGGGATGCTGGGCGTCCCTTATACACTTACGGCTCCATCATCATTATTGCATTAATTATGTGGCAGGTGAAAAAGAGACACCGAGAATTAAGATTGGGACCTACCAGGAGCTGTTCCCAGGTAGGGAAACACTATGACTATGACTTAACCAATTAAGCCCCAAACAAGATTTATCCCCTCACTTTCTCCTGTTACCCTTACCCCCTGCTTTTTTATGGGGGTTTCCTTACTGGATCGCAGAACAGCTCCAAATATGGCTCCTCCTTCTGGCTGGTAGACATTGAGGGCTGTGAGTGGCTAACGTTCTTCGTCTACTAGACCACCCATCTGTTCATCTGTTCCCCTTTTGCTCCTATCTGATTCTGATCTCCCCGCAGAACTTGTTCAGGGAGTGGGGGTAGAGGTCTCAGGAGCCTCGAAATGAATCAGAAATAAGCAGAGAAAGGAAGTGAAGGGGTGGAAAAGGTAGAGTAGGGAAAAGAAAGGTGGGAGAATGTATAAAATTGGAACACAGAAGAAGTTTGGGAAACATTTGAGGGTTGTGTCTCATTTTAGATGTGAAAAGAAAAGGGTGCCCCAGCCTCATGCACTCACATTTTTGTCTTCAAGTGTCACCAGAGACTCAAACAAAGGGGCCAAGAAAGAACGTCACGAGGTAAAGTCCTGGTCTCTGCCCTGACTCCCCTGCTCGTGGCCGAGGGTCCCTTGGATCTGGTCCCTCTATGACCCCTGGTGCTGGGAGCCGGGCGCTGTCACCACTGAAGGCTCTGACCCCCCAAGTTGACAAATTCTCCCGGAAGACTTTCTTGGGTGGGAAATCAGAGGCTGAAAATGTTCCCAAATTCTCCACCTTACTCCCCGGGAGTGAGAAATTAGGAAGTAGGGCAGAAATCCTTAACTGTGGTCATTTACTTGTTTTATGACCCTGTGGAAGTCACTTCATCCCTCAGCCTTGTCATCCGTGAAATGGGCGTCTGAGGCTCCTGCCTCACTCACAGTGTGGTTGTGAAGATCGGATGAGATTAGGGCCGGGACAGCGCATCATAACTGGTGAAGTCGTCTGCAGTCGTGCCTTAGAGCACTGACTGTTGGTGTTTCCAGTCTCTTCTCATTCAAAGGCTGTCAGCTTCCTCTAGGACGTCCCTGAATTCTCTCCGATTCCGTGTAACACTGTCTCCTCATTTTTCAGCTGGGAGACTTTCCAGGGAAGAAGCTGAGAGGCACATGGAGCTGCTCTCTGTCATGAAAAGGTCATCTCTTGCTCTCTGCCATCTCCCAGCTCCCCGCCTGGCCTGCGCTGATTTCTCTGCTTGGTCAGGGGCAGGGATGAGGAGAAGGATCATGGCTGGGAGGGAGCCAGACACAGCGGAGGCTGCAGCAAGAGGGTCCCAGAGCAGAGGGGGTCAGACGTCTCAGGAGGGAGGAGTGTCCAGTTCTGTCCTGGGTTGGGCTCACAGTGGTCCTGGAATTCAGGATTTCACTAGTGTGTAATTCGTGTAAGACCCTACATGGATTTGCACTCAGCCACAAGACAAGTTATCCAGTCAAGAGAATGATAAATAAGTCCATGAATACATCATCATTGTCATGTTCTCTTTCAGCTACACCCTTTCAAGAGCAGACCCCTTGGAGTCTGGCTGGACTCTGCTGACCTTACCTACTCTGGTTCTGGCTTCAAGAGCTCCAGTTCCTGGGACAGCCCTCAGACAGGAGCCTGTCATCTCACCCTCTTCTTAAGATCTCTAGAGAATGGGATTGGCTCCCAGGAGATGCTGAGGACAGCAGCAGGGACACCCCATAGTCCCCAGAAGGCAGAGTTCCCAAAAGGACCTCATTTCCCACAGTTTGAAAATACTAAACACCAGGCTGTGGCCTCCTTAGCCCCAAATGAGACTGACTCCAGGTTCCACCTGGTGATGGACCTGGTGATGCCCCATCAGCTGGCCACCACCCACCATCTGCCTTGTTCCCTTCTCCTGGTTCAGCTTCTCAACACAGGTCAGCAGTGAACTCACCCCACCCCCAGTCTCTCATGGCTCTGTGCACCCATGGATTATCTGAGATCCTACCCCACGAGCCCCAGAACCTCTGCCCAGCCCACCATGACTTGCCAAATGGCACTGTCCTAGGAAGAAAAGTAGATGGGTAAACCCCAGGGGGTGCAGACCCAGGGCTTACAGGACCGGGGGAGGGCAGGGCCAGTCTCCAGGGCATACTCTTCCAAAGACGCCGATGTCACTCCATCAGGAAAAAATGGTTGCCGTGTTTCCCTTCCCAGCCAGGGCTGGCTTCCTGAGGAGGGAAGTGTGCGGTGCCTGCTGTGTGCAGACCCCTCGTGCCCCATCTGCAATGCTGTGGCTCTGGAGATCCAGCAGTTGCTGGTGGGTGAGAACCCTGATCTCCTCCCCACGTCACCGGGGCCATCGCAGGCTCCTCTTGCCCAGAGATTTTGTCCACGTCTCATCTCTCTTTTGAGCAGAGTCAGGGTTTGCCACCCTGGGACCTGGGGCAGGGATCTCAAGTGCCAGATATATCATGGGACACTGGAGCTCTGTCTTCTTCAAGCCTTGAGAAGCCTGGGACCCCTGTGAAGCAGCAGGGCAAGAGGAAGAGTAACTCCGAATGTGTGCTGGAGAAACCAGGTCAGCAGCCCTTGAATACCTGAGTCCCTTTCTTTCCCTGAACCCAGAGCTCAAGACCCTCAAAGCCCCCATGGCCTTGCACTCCCTCCACCTGCTGTTCCTATGTCCCCAACGCCCTGAGGTATCTTTAAGGGCAGGTATATAAATGCATGCATTTATACACTGGAGTGCTCCCAAGATCTATGGAAGAGCTCCTATGGCAGCTTATGTCACATGCCCAAATTATTTTCCATGCCTGAGGGGAAAACCATCATTTCTTTAATCATGAATGGCACCTCTTAGGCCTCTGTTGAAAGATGGGCTTTTGTCTCCCTGACCTGGGGCTCATGGGAAGTCAGCCAGTCACTCAAACTCTCTGGGTTTCTGAAGGATCCACTCTGGACCCAGAGCAAGTCCCCTACAAGCAAGGCCCAAATTGCATGGCTCTGGCTCTACCGTCGACCACATTTCAGTCTCTAAGTGACCTCTGTCCATTGCCTGGAGGACCCGCTGGGCCTCGGTGTGCCATCTGCAGGAGAAACACAGCTACCTTTCTATGGTTCTTCTTTCCTGCACAGTGAATCCCTGGCCTGCCCCTGGAGATCTCTGCACCAAGGGGAGCCCCAGTCCCTTTACTTCAATGATTTCTTCTTCATTCCATGCTGTCTGAAATTTCCTCCACCTCAGTTAGCCCACCTTCTTCCCACATTCCTGAATTTGAGCTTCTCCAGCTGACTCTCAACAAGCCCTATCAATGTCCCATTTCCTGCTCTGACCAAGGGTGAAGCGTTGGAGTGGCACCTGCTGCAAAGGCAGTTCCAACTTTGGTGGGGCTTGCCAGCTGGTGCCCCAAGATCTCTGTAGATGCAGAGAACCATACAACGCCTCTGTAGATGCAGGGATCCAGGAGACATGTTGTGACCTGTCCCTTGGGACCCAGGGGCCCACCTGTTTGGGGAAGCCCATTTCAGTCCTTGAGAAGGAGGTCATGTCTCCCTGGAGCATGCCCAAAGCTGCTGGGTTCCACCCTCAGAAGGGGTTGATTACCAGGCTGATTCACCATGCTGGGGCGGCCCCAGAAGATCCAGCAGGCCATCCAGTTCCTCCTGCCCCATACTGAGCTGCAGCGTTCTGTGCCAGGGCAGCACACTGACCAGTGTGAGTGTCCCTTGGCCTGCAGGCCTAGAGACCAGTGAGATAGTGACAAGTTCTGATCCACCATGGCAGCAGGGCCAGTCCACAGTTGCTCTCCTAGGCCATGCAGAGCCACATTGACTACAAATGTGGGAAGATCTGCTAGGGCATTGCCCCTGCCCACATCTGCATCTGTTGGGGTGCAAATCACTGGGTCTGCAGCATTCCAGGGGCCCTGGAAGCAACTTGGGTCCCTTGCACCCTGGAAAGTAAGCCCCTAGATGTGGAGAAAGCAATTACCCCTGCATGGATCAGGACATGACACCCCCTTGCACCCAGGAAAGTAAGGCCCTAGATGTGGAGGAAGCAATTAGCGCCTGCATAGATCACGAAGTGATACTCCCTTGCACCCTGGAAAGTAAACCCCTAAATGTGGAGGAAGCAGCCCCTGCATGGATCAGGACATGACACCCCCTTGAACCCTGAAAATAAGCACCTAGATGTGGAAGGAGCAATTAGCTTTGCATGGATCAGGAAGTGACACCCCCTTGCACCCTGAAAGTAAGCCCCTAGATGTGGAGAAAGCAATTACCCCTGCATGGATCAGGAAGTAACACCCCCTTGCACCCTGAAAGTAAGCTCCTAGATGTAGAGGAAGCAATTACTCCTGTGTGGATCAGGAAGTGACACCCTGAACACTGACAGGCCTTGAGCAGCAGCAGCAAGCCTCACCAGATGCTGTCACTGCTCGCCCTGATCAACACCTGCCTGGGTGCCCTCCCAGGGAACAGCTGAGAAACTGGAGACAAGTGTTGGCCTTCCTGTCAGGGCTGCTCCCTGGGATTCTCTGACTTCATGTGTCATAGTCTCCCTGGAGTCTCTCATTCTTTGTGACACACCATGTGCCCTCTCTGACTTCTTCTGTAACACTCCTCCTGGCATCTCTGATTGCATGTGTACCACTCCCCCTAGTGTCTCTGACTTCCTGCTTCACAATCCCACTAGTGTTAGGCAGGAAGTCAGAGATGGGGTTTGTGACACATGTACAGTCACCAGGGGGCATGGTACAAAGTCACAGAGGGTATGTGGACTGTTACACATGAGGTGAGAGATGACAGGGGCACTATAATACATGAAGTCAAAGACGCGATTTGGAGTGTTAAACATGAAGTCAGTGATGCAAGGGGACTGTTACACATGAACTCAGGGACACAAGTTGGATTTTTTACACAGGAATTCTGAGATGCCAGGGGGAATGTGACACAAGATGTCAGAAACACCAGGGGTAGTGGTACACAGGAAGTCAGAGTCACAAGTGTGTGTGATATTTGAAGTCAGAGATGCCAGAGCAAGTGTGACACATGAAGTTTGAGGCACTAGAGGAAGTGTGACACATGAAGTCAGAGGTTCCAGAATGAATGTTACACAAGAAGCCTGAGACACCATCAGGAGTGTGACACATGAATTTATAGATGGCAGAGGGAGTGTGTTGCATGTACTCAGGGAAACAAGGGGGAATATGACACACGAAGTCAGAGATGCCACAGGCTGTGTTACACATGAAGTCAAACACACCAGGGGGAGTGTGAGACACGAAGTCATGGATGCCAGGTGAAGTGTGATACATGAAGTCAGAGATGCCATGGGGAGTGTGGCTCACGAAATCAGAGATGCCATTGGAAGTGTGATGCATGAAGTCAGAGGTGCCACAGCAAGTGTTACACACAAAGTCAGAGACACTAGGAATGTGAAACAAGAAGTTCAAGATGACAGGTTGATTGTGACATGAAGTCAGAGTCACCATGAGGGAGTGTTACACTTGAAGTGAGAAACGCCACATGGAGTGTTACACACGATGTCAGAGATGCCAAGGGGATTGTGACACATGAAGTCAGAGATGACAGTGGAAGTGAGTCAAAAGAAGTGACTGATGCCAGGTGGTGTGTTACACATGAAGTCAGAGACAACAAACTGCAGTGTTACCCATGAAGTCAGATATGCCAGGGGAGAGTTACATAAGAAGTCAGTACTGTCAGGGTGCGTTTTGTGCATGAAGTCACAGACATCAGGCTCAGTTTTATGCACAAAGTCAGAGATGATAGAAGGAGAGTAAAGCACGGTGTCAGAGATGTCAGGGGGAGATTTACACATGATTTCATATCTGAAACTGGAAGTGTTACATACAACATCTGATACACCACAGGGATTGTGACACAGAAATTCAGACACACCATGGGGGTGAGTTACACATGAAATCAAAGATGCCACGTTGAGTATTACACATGAAGTCAAAGACAGCAGGGACAGTGTTACACATGAAGTCAGAGATGCCATGTGGATTGTCACACAGGGAGTCAGAGACACCAGGGGGAGTGTTACACATGGAACCAGAGAGGCCAGGGGCAGTGTTACACACAAAGTCAGAGATGCCTGGTGGAGTGTGACACACAATGTAGGATATGACAGAGCAAGTGTTATACGTGAATACAGAGACAACATGGGGAGTGTGAAACAGAAAGTTACAGATGCCAGGGGGAGTGTGACATATGATGTCAGACACACAAAGTGGTGTGTGACACATGAAGTAAGAGAGACCACATGGAGTGTTATGCATGACGTCAGAGATGCCAGGGGGTGTGTTACACATGAAGTCAGTTATGATTGTGGGAGTGTTATGAACTAAGTCACAGACGCCATGGGGTATGTTAAGCACGATGTCAGAGACCAGAGGGGGACTGTTACACAGGAAATCAGAGATGCCAAAGAGACTGTGATACACAAAGTCTCAGATAACAAGGGTAGCGTTACACACATAGTCGGAAACGACAGGGGGAGTGTTACATACGAAGTCAGAGAAACCAGGGAGAGAGTTACACATGAATTCAGATATGAAAGGTGGAGTGTTACACACAAATTAAGAGATGTCATGGGGATTCTGACACATGAAGTCAGAGATGCCACGTGGGTGAGTTACACACTATTTCATAGATGCCAAGATGAGTGTTTCACATGAAGTCAGAGGTACAAGTTGGAATATTACACACAGAGCCCAAGATGCCAGGGGCAGTGTTGCACATGAAGTCCGACGTGCTATGTGGAGTGTTACATAGGATGACAGATACCCCATGGGGACTGGGACATAGGATGTCAGAGACACCAGGGAGAGAGTTAGGCACAAACTCAGAGACGACCAGTCGAGTTTGACCCTCAAAGTCACAGACACCACAGGGAGCATTATACATGAAGTCAGAGACTACAGAGGGATTGTTACGCACAAAGTCAGAGATGACGGGGAAGTTATGCACAAAGTCAGAGATGACATGGGGACTGTTACACATGAATTCAGAGATGCCACAGGGTAGCATTAGGCAAGAAGTCAAAACACCAGGTGGAGTGTTCCAAATGAAGACAAAGACACCATGGAGAGTGTTACATAGGATGTCAGAGAGACAAGTGGGAGTGTTACACACAAGGTCAGAGGCGCCAGGGGGAGTGTGAAACATGAAGTCAGTGATGCCTGGGGGAGTGTTATGAATGATGTCAGAGATACCACAGGGCTGTGCTACACAGAAGTCAGAGACACCAGTGGGAGTGTTACATGGGAAATCAGAGATGCCACAGGGAGTGTGGCACACGAAGTCAGAGACTACAGGTAGACTGTGATGCTCGAACTAACAGATGCATTGGGGAATGTTACACCCAAAGTCAGAGTCGCCAGTGGGAGTGTTACACATGAAATGATAGATGGTAGGGTGAGTATGAGACACGAAGTCAGAGACACAAGGGAGAGTGTGACACGAAGTCAGAGATGACATGGGAAGGGTTATGCACAAAGTCAGACATGATGGGGAGTGTGAAACATGAAGTCACAAATGCCATGGGGAATGTGATACAGGAAGTCAGAGACCACAGCTGAAGTGTGAAACACGATGTCAGAGAGGCCAGGAAGAGTGTGACAAAGTCAGAAACACCATGTGGAGTGTTACACATGAAGGCAGAGATGTCAGGTTGTGTGTTATACATGGGGTCAGAGACAACTGGGGGATTGATATGCATGAAGTCAAAGACGCATGGGGGAGTGTGACATTCAAGGTCGGAGATGCCATGTGTGGTGTGACACATAAATTCAGAGACACCAATTTGAGTGTTACACACAAAGTCAGAGATGCCAGGGGAGTTGTTACAAATTAAGTCATAGACGTGAAGGAGAGTGTTACGCAGGTTGTCAGCGCCAGTGAAAGTGTTCCACAAGAAGTTATAGATGGCATGGTGAATGTGATGCATAAAGTCAGAGACACGAAGAGCAGTGTGACACACGAAGTCAGGGACTACGGTGGAGTGTTAAACAGGACGTCAGAGACAGCAGGGAGAGTGTTACACACAATGTTAAAGAGACCAGGGAGAATGTTAGATAGGAATTAAAAGACACCAGGTAGAGAGTGACACTCGAATTCAGAGCTGACATGAGGTGTGTGACACACAAAGAGATGACACTGGGGAGTGATGAGCACGAAGTCAAAAACACACGGGGGAGAGTGACACACAAATTCTGAGACTACAGGGGGCTTATGGTAAATTAATTCAGAGATTAAATGGGGGATTCTTATGCACGATATCTGTCATGCCATGGGCTTTGTGACACACAAAGGTGGAAACGTCATGTAGTTTGTTACACAGGAATTCAGAGACTCCATGGGGATTGTTACACACCCAGTCAGAGATGCCACATGTGGTGTTACACAGGAAGCCATAGACACCAGCAGTAGAGTTACAAATGAAACCAGAGTTGCCACGGTGGGGGTTACACATGCAGTCTGAGATGCCAGGCAGCATGGGAAATGTGAATCAGAGACACAACATGGAGTGTTACACATGAAGTGCAAGATGCAAGGGGGAGCGTGACACATGAAGTCAGAGACGCCAGGGCGAGTATTACACAGGAAGTTAGATACTCCACAGAGCGTGCTATGCATGGATTCAGAGACCACATGGGGACTGTTACACAAAAAGTCAGAGCTGCCATGGGGTAGTATCAGGCAGGAAATCAAACACACCAGTAGAATTGTTTTGAACAAAGTCAAAGACACCTGCGGGAGTCTTACTCAGTATGACAGAGACCAGTGGCAGTTTTAGGCACAAAGTCAGAGATGCCAGGGGGAGTGTTACACACAAAATCAGAGACACCAGGTCGATTATTACACATGAAGTCTGAGACACTAGCAGGAGAGTGACACATGAAGTCAGAAAAGTCAGGCGTGCTGTTACAAAGGTAGTCAGGAACACCAGGGTGTCTGTGACAGATGAAGTCACAGACTCCACGGGGAGTATCAGACACGATGTCAGAGACGCCAGGGGGAGAGTGACAGATGAAGTTAGAGGCACAAAGGCAAGTGTTACACACAATGTCAAATACCAGAAAGAGTGTGACACATGAAGTTAGAGGCACAGTGTGGATTGTGACACACAAAGAGATGCAACAGTGAGTGTTACACTCAAAGTCAGAGATGTCAGGGAGTTTGACAAAATCACTGATGCCAGTGTGAGTGTTACACAAGATGTCTGAAAGTCCATGGGGGATAGTTACACTCGAAGACAGAAAGGCCACTTTGAGTGTTACACATGAAGATAGAGACACCAGAGGGTGTTTACCATACAAAGTCTGAGACACCTCATGGAGTGCTACACACAAAGTCTGGGACACCAGGGGGAGCGTTGCACCCCAATTCAGAAAGGACATGTGGAGTGTTACCCACAACATCAGAGACTCCAAGGGGACTGTGACATGCAGGCTCAGTGACAATGGGGTGAGTGTTACACATTATGTCAGAGATTCCAATGGGGCATGATACACATGAAGTCAGAGGTGACAGGGGGAGTCTGTGCACAAAGTCAGACTTTGGGTTTGTTACACAAGAAGTCAGAGACGCCGTGGGACCTGTGACACATGATGACTGAGAAGACAGTTCCTGGGTGACACTCGAAGTCAGAGAGGCCACAGGAAATGTTACACATGAAGTCAGAGATGCCAGGGGAAGTGTTATACATGAAGTACGAGAAGCCCGCGGGAGTGTTAGACATGAAATTATAGATGGCAGGAGGAGGGTGATGCATGAAGTCAAAGACACCAAAGGGAGTGTGACACAGGAAGTCAGAGATGCCACATGGAGTGTTACACAAGAATTCAGAGATGGCATTGGTAGTGTTACACATGAAGTAATAGATGGCAGGCGGAGTGTGATGCAAGTACTCAGAGATACAAGAGGGAGTATGATACGAAGTCAGAGCCACAAAAGAGAGTGTGACACATGAGCTCAAAGATGCCAGGTGGAGTTTTAAATATGATGACAGAGATGAGAAGGGGTGTGTTACACATGAACTCAGACAAAAGGGGTATTGTTACACACAAAGTCTGTGATGCCAGGGTGATTGTGATGGATGAAGTCAGAGACACCATAGGGAGTGTCCCACATGAAGTCAGAGGTGCCAGCAGGTGTATTACAAATATAGTCAGAGACAACAGTTGGATTGTTACCCACTAAGTCAGAAATGAATGTGTAATGTGACACACAAATTCAGAGACACCAAGAGGATGTGTTACACAAAGAGTGAGAGACACTAGGTAGATTGTTACACACAAATTCAGAGACGAAAGGGGGATTGTGAATCAAGAAGTCAGAGACTTCAGAGGGAGTGTTAAACACGAAGTCACAGATGCCACGAGGAGTGTTACACAAATAATCATTGACACCAGATAGATTGTGAACACATGAAATCAGAGACAACAGGAGAATTGTGAATCACTAAGTCAGAGATGAATGGTGGTGTGTTACACTTGAAATCAGAGATGCTGGGGGAGAGTTACACAAGAAGTCAGAGACTACAGGGGGAGTGTTACAACATCAGAGACACTACAGGGAGTGTGACACAGGAAGACACAGATGCAATGGGGAAATGAACAAGAAGTCAGAGACGACAGGGGGAGTGTTAGCCACAAAGTTAGAGATTCCACATGAAGTGTTACACAGAGTCAGATACGCCAGGTAGAACGTGACCCAGAAAGAGTACAGGGTCATTGTGATGCACAAAGTCAGAGATGTCAAGGGGAGTGTTTATACATGAAGTCAAAGACACAAGGGGATTACTAACACATGAAGTCAGAGATGACAGGTGTAGTGTGACATACCAACCCAGAGATGCACCAGGGAGTGTGACACACGAAGTCAGACACAACATTATGACAAATTCATAGATGACAGGGTGAGTGTTACACACGAAGTCAGAGACAAAGGGGGAGTGTTACACACGGAGTCAGAGACGCCACTGGTGAGTGTTATGCATGAAGTCAAAGACACCAGGAGCAGTGTTACACGTGACATCAGAGATACCATGGGGAGTGTTACGCAGGCCGTCAGAGATGCCAGGGCAATTGTGAAACATGAAGTCAGAGAAGCCAGGGGCAGTGTCATGCAGGAAGTCACAGATGCCCCAGGGAGTGCTGGGCATGAAGTCAGAGATGCCAGGGGAAGTGTGACAGTCGAAGTTAGAGACACCAGGTGGATTGTGCCACATGCAGTCATAGCCTCGATGTTGAGTGTTTAACAGAATGTCAGAGACACAAACCAGAGTGTGACACAAAAGCCAGAAGACAGGGAGTATGACACATGGAGTCAGAAATGCCACACAGAGAGATACACATGAATGCAGAGATGCCAGAGGGAGTCTTAAAATGAAGTCAGTGATTCCTGGGGGAGTTTACAAATGAAGTCAGAGATGCAAGGGTGGAGTGTTGCACACAATGTCAGAGACGCCAGGGGGGTTGTTATGCAGCATGTCAGAGATGCCATGTGGTGTGTGATAAACGAAATCAGAGATGCCACAGGTGAGTGTTGCACTCAAATCAGTGATGCAACAGAATGTGTGACACACGAAGTCAGATATGACAGGTGGTGTGTGACACCTTAAATCACAGAGGCCACAGAGAGTGTAACACAGTCAAAGATGACGGGATGTGTGGCACACATAATCAGAGATACCAGGGTCAGTGTTTCCCACCAAGTCAGAGAGGCCATGGGGAGTGTGACATATAAAGTCAGAGATGCAATGTGCCATGTTACACACGATGTCAGAGACAGAAGGTGTATTGTTACATATGAAATGAGAAAGGCCAAGGTGAGGGTTTCAAATGAAGTCAGAGTCACCAGGGTGAGTGTTATGCATGAAGACAGGGGAGAATGACACATGAAATCAGTGACAACAGGGGGAGTGTGACATGAATTCAGAGACTCCATGGTTGAGTATTACAGACGAAGTCACAGAAACCAGGGGGAGTGTTATGCACAGAGTCAGAGACACCACAGGGTGTGTATCACATGAAGCCAGAAGTGACAGGTGAGTGTGACACATGAAGTCAGAGACATCAGGGACAGAGTTGCACACTAAGTCGTGGATGACTCAGGGAGTGTTACACAGAAATCCAGAGACATCTCATGGGAGTGTTACAAAGTCAGAGACGACAGGGATAGATTTATGCACAGACACACCGGGGGTTGAGTTACACACAAATTCAGTGATGCCAGAGGGAGTGTTAAGCAAAAAGTCAGAGATGACAGTGTGAATGTTATGCACGACATCAGAGACACCATGGGGATTGTGACGAACGAAGGCAGAGATAACAGGGCAAGTATGACACATGGAGTCAGAGATGGCAGGGGGAGTTTTACACATGAAGTCAGAGACACCAGGGGTCATATTATGAACAAAGTCAGGGACAACTGGGGGAGTATTACACACCAAATCAGAAACAACAGTTTTTGTGTGACACATGAATTCAGTGACACCACAGGGAGTATGACACATGATGTCAGAGAGCCCTGGAGGGTGTTACTGATGAATTCAAAGAGGCCATGGGGGAGTGTTACACAAAAAGTCAAAGAAAAGAGTGAAGTGTTACACATGACTTCAGAGAGACCAATAGGAGTGTTGCACATGATGTCAGAGATGCCAGAGGGAGTGTTATGCATGTAGTCAGAGATGACAGGAGTTGTGTTATGCAAGAAGTCAGAGACCACAGTCAGAGTGTTATGCATGAAGTCAGAAAGGACACGGGGGAATATGATGCAGGATGTCAGAGATGACAAGGGTTGTATGACAAAAGAAGTCAGAGGGACTACGTGGAGTGTTACACATGATGTCATGTACACCAGGGGGAGTGATACACACGAAGTCAGAGATGCCAGGGTGAGTGTCACACACAAAGTCACTAACATGATGGGGAGTGTTACACACGAATTCACAGATACCAGGGGGAGTGTTAGGCAAGAAGCCAGAGAGACCAGGGAGAGTGTTACACAGGAATTCAGAGACACCACAAGGAGTGTGACACACGAAGTGAGAAACAACAGTTGGAGTCTTACACAAGAAGACAGAGATGACATTGGGAGTATGACACACAAAGTCAGAGATGTTACATGCCATGTAACATACAATAGACAACATGAGGAGTGACACTCATAAAGTCAGATATGCCAGGGGGATTGTTACACATAAAGTCAGAGACGCCATGTGGAGTGTTACACAGGATCAGACAAAAACATCATGCAGATTGTTACACATGAAGTCAGAGATGCCAGGGGGTGAGTTAAACATGAAATCAGAGATTCCAAGAGGAGTGTTAGACATGAAGTCAGAGAGACTATTTGAAGTGTTGCCATGAAGTAGGAGACGACAAGTTGGAGACCTGGGGAAAAAGCAACACTGAGAAATCCACCCTCTGAAACTGATGACGATGGGCAACAGAGGCTTGCTCAGGTGGCAATCTTTAAGCAAAAAAAAAAAAAAACCAAAAAACAAAAAACAAAAAACAAAACCCACAATGGAGTGGAGACCCCGGGGGAAATCAACACTGAAAAATACAAATACAATGGAAGACCAATAGACAGAGCAGGCACTTTCACCTGGGGAGGAGGAGGTACGCATGGATGACCGATAAGCGCATGAAAAGATGTGAGCTGTTCCCTGGAAAAGCAAGTGAGAAAATTAGAGGGAGACATTGTGGGGACACATGGGTGAGACTGCCTTCTTCCAAATACAGGAACAGGATCAAACTGCTAGTGAGGTCGCGGAGAAGCCAAGTCAGTCACTCACGCCTCACTGGTGGTGAAGGGAAACGGTATGGCCTCTGTGAAAAATGGCGTGGCGGGTTCCAAAACTCACACGCCGCGGAAACAACCACCGAAAGTGGCAACCTACATAAGCCTTTGGTGTATCTGGCCTCCTAAGAGCGTCTGTATGTAGCTGGAGCCTTGGGTCATTAAGGCTTCCACAGTGATCTGTGGTGGGTGGGGGGGGGGCCTTGGGCCTTGGGGGTCTCCGCTGGACCTCCAGGAAGTCAGCTTTTGTGGAGTCCCGTGAGTCCTTCCAGGGAGGGAGGCATCCAACCCGAGGGTGGTCTGGAGGGCACCACTCCCGCCACTCCCGGGGGCTGGAGCGGGGGGCGGGGTGGGGGCTGCGGCCACGTTCCTGTTCATTCACACAGAATCCGGGGCATGAATGTTCTTAGCAGCTCTGTTCCACACAGCCCCACACTGGAAACCACACAGACGTCCTGCGAGTCCCATCCCTTGCTCATGTCGCCGGGGCTCCGGAGGAGGGCCACTCTGTAAAAGCGGCCGCCAGATGGCGCCCAACGACCGGCGCGGAGGGGTCAGCGGGAGGGAACCGGGTCACCAGCCAGCGAGAGTGCACAGCCTGAGCCCACCGCCGGGTCAGGTCTCTCTCTGTCTCCCTCTGTCTCTGTCTCTCTGTCTCTGTCTGTGTCTCTCTCTGTCTCTCTCTCTCTCTCTCTTTCTCTCTGGGCCCGCTTGGGGCGGCCGGGAGGTCACCACGTGAGGCCCCAGGGTGTCCACCTCGGAGCTCCCAGGCAGCACAGGGCAACCCTGGGCGCAGAAGGAGGTGTTGGAAAATCGGCGGGGAGGGGGGTGGGGTGGGTGGGCTTGCCAGGAAGGGGACAGACTCCCCACGTGACTCCTGGGCCGGGCCGGGCGTGGGGCTGCCGGCTGGCTGACGCGGACAGAGGTGGAAAAGTCCCCGGAGATGCCACGGGGCAGGCCGGGGCTGCCGGCCCCCGCTTCCCGGAGCGGCCCGAGCACTTCCCGGGCTCCCGGGAGGACTTAGAAAATCAGGGCGGGGTGGGGGGTGGGGGTCGCTGTCAAACCGAAACCATGCACGTCATCAGAGAAGGACCGTGACGACGGAGGAATTGTCCGCAGTCTGTCAGGAATTGTGTGCAGCCTGTCACTTCCGGCCCAGAGGGTCTTTCTAAGGCAGACGGACAGACAGAGCCCACAAGTCGTAGAGGAAAGGACCGAGCCGCTTGGCCGCGGAAAAGTTTACAAGACAAAACGGGTCTCCCTCCGCACGGGGCCACAGCAAAGCCCAAAGACGACACAGGGGGGGAGCATGGGTGCAGATGCACGTGTGGTGATAAGAATATGGATTTCAGCAGGGCTTCCCATCCTCATCAACAAGCAGAAGCACCCAAATGGTGGGGGTTGGGGGGCAGAGACCTCACAGCCATTCCCTCCACAAATCGAGTTCCCCGGGACATCCTCACAGCGCCGTGCTGTGAGTGTGTGTGGGTGTTTAAAATGGAGTAAATGTGGACGTGGAACTGCTCCGTGAAACCAAAATAACAACAGTCGTAGATCTTCTTTGGTCATTTAGAAAATTCTTTTTTTTTTTTTTTTCCCAGCGGTGCACGTATTTCCCTTCCAAAAAAAGAAGAACGGGAAAGGAGATGTTAAAGGCAAGCAGAGAGAGGAAAACTGTTGCAAAACAAAAGCTGAGCTCCCGTCCGAGGGAGGCCTCCTCCATTGGAGGCCTAGGAAATCATTCTGACAAAATGGAGGATCTCTGTCTTTGGTGTCGATTCCCTCAGAGGTCAAGAGAAACCTTTTCCAATGTCTTTATCAGGAGGAGAGTAGAAGTTAGAGAAAAGTATCCTTTCGAGAGCGAGAGAAACAAATTCTGATTTTTCATCAGCTTCCCTCCGATCTTGAAACTCATTGACTTGATTCCATTCTGTCGACGGAAATAATCCGGAACCAATCTATCCGTGAAAATCTGGGTGAGTTTATTCTGACCTAAAATGTGAGGACTGTGGCCCGGGGCCTTTCTTCCCGAAGGAAGAAAGGGCGCCCGGGAAGTGGGGTGTACAGAGTGCTTCTAGACCCCCAGAGAGGACGTTTCACATAGGATCGAAAGGTCCCTTGGACGATAGTCGCCAGACTGCTCTGTCGGCACAGCGATCGACAGACACTGCTGGGTGGCAGGTCTGTTGTCTGGGCCTGGGTGGTCACAGGTGAGCCGGATGGTCAAAGGTGAGCGCAACCATCCGTTCCTAGCCTAAGGAAAGATGCCTCTCCTTCAGGAAAGGCCCGAGCACGGGGAAGCTGCTCCTTTCCCTTAAGGGCATTGGTTCTTGCCGTAGGAAATGTTTAAAGCGGATCTACGATGCGATGCGTGCTCGACGGCCACGTCAGGCCCTTTTGGAAAAACACTGTCAGGCCGAATTAGGCCGACACCCAATGGCTTCCTCATAGACTCCAATAGATCCTATCGCTCGCCATTTCTATCTGTCCACTCGTTCCAATTTTAGGCCACTTGACCACGAGCAGACCTTTTTCTCAGATTTTTTTCCTGTGAGACTTTGATCACCTTTTCACAGACAAAGCGATCTTTACTTTTTAGGCCCTCTTGCCTGAAGGCAGCCATCTCACTTTCCTTGAACACAAAGATGTTTCCCATATTCACTTCTGGTGGCTTTTTGTTTTGTTTTGTTTTGAGGACGATGAGCCCTGAGCTAACTGCTGCCAATCCTCCTCTTTTTGCCGAGGAAGGCTGGCCCTGAGCTAACCTCCGTGCCCATCTTCCTCTATTTCATATGTGGGACGCCTACCACCACGTGGCTCGCCCAGTGGTGCCACGTCCACCCCCGGGATCCGAACCAGCGAACCCCGGGCCGGCGAAGCGGAGCAGGCACACTTAACCAGCGTGCCACCGGGCCGACCTAGTGGCTTTCATCACATTTGTTAAGTAGAATTTTTAACCCTCACGAACCTTAATTTTGGTGAAAACTAAGAAGTCAGCAATTAGGAACTGTCCTTCCCATGAGCATTCTGTCGCTTGGCCAATTTCTAACCACTTGGCAACTTTTAGAAACATGGGATTTCATAGGTTTATCTTTTCCTTCGCTTTATTTGATTTCATCTCACTTTAGTTTTTGGGTGAGGAAGATCGGCCCTCACAGAGCTAACGCCTGTTGCCAATCTTCCTCTTCTTTCTGCTTGAGGGAGAGCGGGCCCGAGGTAACACCTGCGCCCCACTTCCTCGATCTTGTGGACGGGATGCCGCCACAGCCCGGTGTGAGGAGCGGTGGAGGTCCACGCCCGGGATCTGAACCCGAGGACCCCGGGCTGCCAAAGCTGAGTGCAGGAGCTTAACCACTATGCCGCCGGGCCGCCGTCCCCTGTCAAAGCTTTTAATAAAGCACGAGACGTGTTCCTCGATAGACCCAAACGTCTTTTAGTTTCCGTATCCTCACAAACCCAAAGTAGATAAACTTCTATTTAGCCACTCACGTCTCAGGTTCTATCTTACTCGGAAATGATCTACATCATCAAGGAAATTGTTTTTGTCTTAAGTTTGGCACCCGAGCTAACGACTGTTCCCAATCTTCCGTTTTTGTTTTTTTCCCCCCTCCCGATTTTTCTCCCCAAATCCCCCCCATGACATAGTTGTCTACCTTAGTTGAGGGCCCTTCTAGTTGTGGCATGTGGGACGCTGCCTCCACACGGCCCAACGAGCGGTGCCGTGTCCATGCCCGGGATCTGAACGGGCAAAACCCTGGGCCACCGAAGGGGAGTGTGTGAACTTAACCACTCGGCCACGGGGCTGCCCCCGTCCGTGGACTTTTTTATCACCTGATTTCACCTCGCAAAACTTCAAAGCTTCAAGTTATCAGAGAGGTTTGGGAAGTTGTTTTTATTTATTTAATTAATTTATTTTTCGAGGAAGACGAGCCCCGAGCTGACACCTGCTGCCAATTCTCCTCTTTTTGCCCCGGGAGAGTGGTCCCGAGCTAACATCCGTGCCCATCCTCCTCCCCTTGATAGGCGGGACGCCGACCACAGCGTGGCTCGCCAAGCGGCGCCACGTCCGCACCCCGGATCCGAACCAGCGAACCCCTGGCCGACAAAACGGAACGTGCGAACTTAACTGCTGTGCTGCCGGGCTGGCCTTTCGGGAAGTTCTTTTCAGGACACAGGCCATAAACTAGAATCACCGCTACAGGTTTATCGGAGCGACATCAGCGTTCGTGGTGGATTGAGTCATCCCCTCTGTCTCTCCCCTCCAGGGGACAACCAAACGGACGTCTATCGACCCACCCACCAAGGATTCCCCCCGCATGGCACAGCAGGATGCCTGAGAGATCCATGCAGCCCTACAGCGGCAAGGCACATTCGCACAGTCAAAATTCAATGGCAGAGACAAAACGTTAAGGTCAGCGAGAGGGAAGAGAATAACCGGCCCAGGAGCAACGGTGTGAAGAACATGGAGAAGACGGGTCTAGACGCCGGGGTCCCCGGAGCAGCGATTTCATCAGAGGCCCGCGAACGTCCATGATCTCCACATCACGTTTATGGCCGACTGCGTGTGTGGGTCCTTTGGAATCGACCAGGCTACCATCTGGGCCACTTTGGGACATCGTGTCCAGCTGCCCCGAGCGGTGGAGCTGTCGTTCGAGTGTAAGATGGGGCCCGTCCGGGGAGAGAATGGGGACGGGGAAAGGGAGGCCGCGGGAAGTCACAGAGTCTGAGGTGTTTGGGGGAGACCGACTCTTCTAAAGTGGAGGCGATAGAAGGAGAGCAGCAGGATTTTTGGATTTTTGTTCCCTCAGTTAGGTATCTGGGTCCGGAGGAGAGTGGGGCAGGGGGGGGGTCGTGGTGGTGGTGGTGGTGGTGGTGGTGGTGGTGGGTGCGAGGCTGAGGCAGGGCTGGTGTTTCCTTTCCGGGTCAGGTGAAAGAGCTCCTCCAGTGGAGGTTTTTGGACAAGGGGTCTGGTCTGGCAGGATGGGAGGTTGCGGGTCGAGCCACAGGGGAATCTGTCGTAGCTCAGACTCGGGCCTTTGAAGAAATAGACAGAGAGAGGAGTTTTGCTCTGTCTGTCACCGCAGCCGGCACCTCAGCAGCAACAACAGAAGGCTTCCCGAATGAGTGAAGGGGCAGGAGCCAGCGTGCCCCGTGCCTCTCTCAGCTCTGCGCCGGCAGGGAAGGAAGCAGGCAGGCAGGCAGGCAGGCAGGCAGGCCTCAGGGCTACTCCCGTCCTACTGCCCGGTGGTCCCTGTCCCGGCCCCGCCCCCACTCTCCCCCTGACCCTCACCGCTCCCCAGCCCTCTTCTCAGCCAGAGAGGCGATGGGGGGCGGGGCAGTCCCAGAACAAGTTTCCTCTCATCCGCCATCATCTTGCCACCCTGACGACTTGGCCCGAGATCCGGCCTAGGCTGTACCCGTGTGTGGTTTTCCTGTGGACAAGGGGGCCGGTTCACCATTTCGGAGGAAACCCCTAGCCTTCCACTGCCGAGTCGAGTCGGTGGGACTCGCCAGCCTGGGAGGGGGGAGGGGGGAGGGGAGGTCAGGCCCATTCATTCCGACGGGCCTGGTGTCAGGGCTTCATTCAAGTGCAGGAAGCTCTCTCCCATGGCCTCGGGCTCTTTTCCATTGAATGGCTTTCTTCAATTCCCCCACCCTTAGGCCACAGTCCGCCAAGGGCCGGGAGGCAGGGAGGGAAGATGTTGGGGCAGGGTGGCTGTCTGAGAAACTCGCCTCGTCTGGGGCAGAAAGAGTGCTCCCCTCCTTTCTCTAACCCTACTAGACTGCTTGAGGATCACGGACGGTTTGGCTCATCGATGAGCCCTGCGTTATGGGCCCGGCAAGCAAACTCCTAACTGGCAACCCGCTGCTCTAGGCGTGTGTGGGTTTTTTGATCATTCACCTTCAAGTTCGCACGACATTGGTCCGTGTCCCCCGCCCCAGCTTCCCATGGGAAATCCTCCGTCTCTTTTGACAGACTCACTGGCGACTTCACACAGGGCCTGCCTCCTCCTCCTCCTCCTCCTCCTCCTCCTCCGAAGGAAGGAAGGAAGGAAGGAAGGAAGGGGCTGACCCCGTGGCCGAGCGGTTGAGTTTGCACGCTCCGCTTCAGCGGCCCGGGGCTTCGAAGGTTCGGATCCTGGGCTCGGACACGGTACCGCTCATCAAGCCACGCTGAGGTGGCGTCCCACACGGCAGAACCAGAGGGACCATCAAAGAGAATATACAACTAGGTACTGGGGTGCTCTGGGGAGAAGAAGAAGAAGGAGGAGGAATAAAAAGAAAAGAAAAGATTGGCAATGAGCTCGGGTGCCGGTCTTTAAAAAAAAAAAGAGGAAGAAAGATGGACAAACAGGAACGAATCCCACTGACGGCACCTCCAAATGGTGGGGGGTAGGGGGGTGGGGGGGTGGGGAGTGGCATCATCGGGCCAATGGTGACTCTGAGTCGTGATCCTGTGGTTGTGTTATTTGATATTTTATCGAATCGATTTATTATTTTATTTTTGAGGAAGATGAGCCCTGAGCGAACATCTGCCGCCAATCCTCCTCTGTTGGCCGAGGAAGACTGGCTCTGAGCTGACATCCGTGCCCATCCCCCTCTACTTTCCAGGTGGGAAGCCTGCCACACCGTGGCTCGCCAAGCGGTGCCGGGTCCTGCGCCCGGGATCCGGACCAGCGAACCCAAGGCCGGCGGAGCAGAACGTGCGAACTTCACCGCCGCGCCACCGGGCCAGCCCCCGGAGTTGTTTTAAAAATCCAGTAAGGGGCTGGCCCCGTGGCCGAGTGGTTAAGTTCGCGCGCTCCGCTGCAGGCGGCCCAGTGTTTCGTCGGTTCGGATCCCGGGCGCGGACACGGCACTGCTCATCAAACCACTCTGAGGCGGCGTCCCACATACCACCGCTAGAAGGACCCACAACGAAGAACACACAACTATGTACCGGGGGGCTTTGGGGAGAAAAAGGAAAGACAAAAAATAAAATCTTCAAAACTCCAATAAAACTTTGAGTGAAGACGACGAGGAGGATGTGAAACGTATCTCACGCCTCCGAGCCGAGCCGTCCGCTTAGGAAGGGGGACGAGGACCCTTTGTAAGCGATGTCCCTTTTTAAGCACCATTCTAAACCACAGAACAGAACTCCCTCTCCTCGACCCGGAGTGAGGAGGTTCCTGGGTGTGTCAGAGAGGGCCACGTCCTCTGCAGCACGAACAAACCGCCAGGGTTCGGCCACGGGAAAGAATTTCTTCCTCTCCAGGGGGACTAAAAGTCGCCGATGGCAGCGGGCGTAGGTGCTATCCTTCCCGTCCAGGAAAGGCAGGGAGAACTTCAGCCGTGAAGAGAAGGAGGTCTTCCTCACTCCCCGTTTCGGGAGGGCCCCTTTGGCAGGGGAGTTTTGTCTCCTGATTTCAAGTCAGGAAGAAAAGGGAGAGAGAGACAGAATGTCCTTCTCGTGCCAGGTCGGTCTGAGGGGGACCTCCTCTGGTTTCCTCCCTTCCCAGGGAAGGCCGTTCGCTCCTTCTTCTAGAAAAAGCTCCCAAAGCACCACCGCCCAGGATGGTCGACCTACGCCCATCGTCCCTCCTTTCCCAATCATTTCTACCGCGACAGAGGGACAGAGGCCCCGGCCCCATCCCCATCCCCACCCCCACCCCCATCGCCTGCCTCCTTGATGGCCAAAGGAGCTGCCTCTGAGAATGGAACGGGGCTTGGAAACCTTCTAGAGGGGCGACTCTCACCTGCCTGCCTGCTGGGAAAAGCACCACGCTGTCCATCGGACTGCTCTTTTGGGCAAACATAGGCATGCCACATAGCGATCGACAGCTATGGTGGGGGGGGGTGGTGGCGCGGTGGTGCCCAGGATCCACGACACGGGACGGCTGTGGAGCACGACAGCCCTAAGACCTTGAGGGAGACGGGGTGGCGCGTGAATCCTTTCGGAACGAGAACGACAGGAAACGCTGACGGGGACGTGTTCTCGTCTCTTGAACACACCAACGCCTCGCACGGTGTCTGACCCGGGGTGCCTCTGACTTTTGTCATCAGAGACGATCCTCTCGACCGCCCCTCACGCTTTGGGGAAAAGGGGAGAGGGACTCGGTAGCACGGGAGAAGCCATCCATCCGCCCTTCCTTTCCGTCTTCACGTGGAAAACGAGGAAGCCGTCCAGAGGAATGGAACACTGACCCGGGCCAAAGCGTGGCCCAGCCTGAGCCTCCAAAACCTTCTGCTAAGTGAGAGGTGCCAGACATCCAAGGCGACCTACGTTGCGATTCCATGCAGAGGAGAGAGCTAGAACGGTCCAACCCTAGAGGGCGACAGCAGATGGCGGCGGCGGCGGCGGCGGTGGCGGCGGCGGTGGCGGTGGTGGTGGTGGTCGTGGTGGGGCAGATCCGGGAGTGGGGCCGTTTTTTCTTTTGGAGGGAGGGGGTGGAAACGGAAACCTTCTGGAAATAGATAGCCGTGACGGATGCGCCACCTTGGGGAGAGAGACTCCCGAAGGCCACTGGCTTGTGCCCCATGGAAAGGATGGATTCGGTGGGATGGGAATTCTACCTCCGTGTAGAGCGTGTGGTAAACCACGAGGTGGGTGGGTGGGTGGGTGGGTGGCCTCCCTGCCTCGCCTCCACCTAGACGTCCACACACAGAGACCGACGAGGGAGGGAGGGAGGGAGGGAGAGAGACAAGACGGACAGAGGCCAAGGCCGAGGCCGAGGCCGAGGCAGTGAGCGAGTAAGTGATCGACCCTGGCCATAGGGATTCCTCAGAGGGCGTCTCTTGGCTCCCCAAATGAAGAATGTGTGCGGAGATCGAGAAAGATCACCGACCTAGGAGAACCAGCAAGACTTCCTCACCTGCAAGAGAGCCGCTGGGCCCCTGCCGTCCCTGCCACCGCCACCCCTACCCCTCGCCTTTGGCAGCAACACCAACGAAAGGCAGGCAGACGAGTGGGAGAGTCGTGTGGTGGTGTCCCCCAAGGAAGGTGGGTCCATGCCGACGAGCGGTCGTCGGCGTGTGGAAAAGCCAGAGGCGGGCTGACTAGAAGGAGGGCGTCCTGGGGGAAGGGGCCAGGGTGTGAGGGAGAGAGGCAGGCCTGTTTCTCTTCCCCTGTTGGTCCCAAGTCAGGGGCCCAAAGGAGGAAAGCTGTCCATTCCTTTCCGACTCGGACGGTTCGGGCGGGACCGACCGATCCCCGCGGCGGCGCGGTCGGGGCTTTCTGGACCAGAACCCCTCTCTCCGTCGCCTTTCGACCACACACACGCTTTAGAGGCCAAGAGAAAATGGATCGGGTCTCTCTGTCTCTCTCCCTAGAAAACAAGGGCCGGGGGCCGAGCCCGTGGACGAGCGGTCAAGTACGCGCCCCCCACCCCG